>NC_061807.1:7996985-8116985 GCF_021462225.1 Girardinichthys multiradiatus | reverse complement strand
GACTTTTCACCAGCGTGGCTTTACTAATCCTAACAGTGGAGATAACACGCCCACATCTGAGGTGGTTATCAGCTCCCACAATCAGTTTAAAACAGCTGAAGAAGAACTCTAGAAGGTGAACATATGAAGGTTGGGATGTTATGAAGCAACGTGTTCAGCTGAAAATGAAGTAAAGACCTGGGAGCTTCAGCAGCACCAGACTGAATTATTTCTGGGAGATCTGGAGCTACTTCTGGTTTTATAGCGACAGACTGTTGAAGACAACAGTCCAAAAGTTGGACTGGGGGTCAAAAAGGTCATGAGGAGATGAATATTTTTAGAAATATCTGTAATTCGTTGTAAGAGCAGGGAACAGGGCTGCTTATTTCACCTCACCCAAACTGACTGGTTCTGTTTTATCCATCACAGTGTGAGGTTCATAGGACTGGGAGGATCATAGAGGAACATCCAGGAGTAAAGCATGTGGCCTCCTGTTCTCTGTGGGTTGTAGATAAAGTGATGCTAGAAGAACATTAGGTCTGGAGAGACCTGCACAACCATCTAGAACGAAGCATTTGGTGCTGCTCATATCTTTTACTGGTGGTCTGCAACAAATCTGTGCTTCATGGAGGATGTCAGGCTCAGGGTTGTGCAAGAAGAAGAGTGTAGATCACATTTCTGACAGCTTTGACCAGAATGAGGCTGTTTTTGAAACAAGAACGTTGAAGGAACGTCTCTGCTGTCCACCATATACACTCTTCTGTTCTGGTTAGTCCTCGCTGGAGAATACTGCTAGTTTCATGCTCATGTTCAGGCCTGATTTTTACATTTACTCCCTGCTCCACCTCATGCCTGCCTGCCTGCATTTGGGTCCAACTCCAACAACATTTCCTGACACAACGTTCAGTTTTTGGCGGTTTTTTCACTGGTTCTGTGTCTTTCTGACTGAGTAATAATAGTTTATAGGGGAGAAATCCCGTCTGCTCTGACTTGATGGTAATAAGAGTTAAACGTTGCTGCAGTTACAAAAAGAGTCCAAATGTTTCTGTTGATGAAACTGTTTAAATGTGAGTCAGCTGTTTAGAAATCCAGCCTTTTGAAAATATTTTAAGAGATTAAAGATAACAGGGCAGAATAAAACAGATGCAAGGAAATGACATCATCTATATGCTAATTAGTGAGTGACATCATGACCTATATTATATTTTAGGCTTTATTTCAAAGAAATTATGATAAATTAACAAGAACTAACTCAAGTTGGAGATGTGTTCAAAATATTTAGGAGGTGAACTATGAACATGAATCGATTCATTTTAACCTGACTGAACTAAAAATGAAGCGGTGCAGAACTGTCAGGGTTGCAGAGTCTCATTACAGCAGAAGGGCCTGGGTTCTGACCCAGACTGGGACCTTTCTGTGTGGAGTTTGCATCTTATCCCAGCGCATGCTTGGATCCTCTTTGGGAAGCCCAGCTTCCCATTTTCCAAAGAGATGCTGTTGGATGGGTGTGAGGACTTGTTATCACTCATGTAAAAACCTTGGGTTGCAAGGCACCTGCACTATGCCTTCCTCCCTGTGTGTGTGAGATCATTGTTATCTCTGTGTGAACCAGCCTCCTTTCCGTCTCACACACATACACCCTGTCTGAACTGTCTGTTGAACTGTGTATATAAATAAAGAGATAGGGTGTCAAAACTTTGTAGTTTCACTGCAAAGTGGGCTACCCTTGCTGCAAGTAACTATGACTGTGTCGTTCTTACCTCTGAGTTGACTAAATAATACCTAACATTTATTGGTCCTTCGAAGCCGGATTAATTCAATAACCTTATTTCTCTTTGCTTTAACAGTGACTCTGGGATCCGTGGGGGAAGCCTGACGTCGAGCGAAGCACCGCTGCACAGCCTCCATTAGCCGGAGTGGCTGAAAGTCCCGGTGTGTGTGAATTCACACCTGGCCAGTGGGTTATTGCCTTCCTCTGCGCGGGGTGACTCTCACAGGGTCCAAAGAGTCACCAAGAAGTCAACTCCGAGGTGAGACAGTTTTAAAATACAGTTCATAGGAAAAGTACTTAACAGTCGTTGGTAGTGCGTCGCCGGTAAGGACGCTGCATTCGAATGGTTTTATTCCACCGTGAAAGGGATAGTGACAAATTTGGTACAATTCCGCCGTGAAGGGGATTAAAGAAAACGACTGAGGATTATTCTCCTGGGAGGGAATAGAGTAAGCGCTATATAAATAAAAGAAGAAAAGTACTTAAAAGTCGTTGGTAGTGCGTCGCCGGTAAGGACGCTGCATTGGGATGGTTTTATTCCACCGTGAAAGGAATAGTGACAAATTAAGGTAGGGCCCCGCCAAGAAGGGGGCCAAATAAAACGACTAAGGGTTATTCCCCTGCGAGGGAATAGAATAAGCGCTATAAAAGTAAAAAGAACGGAGTAAATTGAGCTCATAAAATAACACCAAGTTAACTTAGAAAAATTACAAGGTACCTGAAACTAACTGTGTGACTGTGTTGTGTGTGTATGGAGGACTAAGCATTTTAATAGAATCAGCAGGATTCTGCTAGTCCTGTGTTTTCTTTTGCCCAGATTAAAACTACGTACTGGTGACTTTGGAGATTCAGGTCGGATTTCATTCCAGAAAATTAACACCGCTGCGAATTAGTCGCAGTAGAAGGCCGTGTTAATGTCCTCTCCTTAAAGTCTCATGCCAGTGACCTTTTATCTGGGACATTTATACTATAATTAAACTAACATAAAACATAATGGGGAAACAACAAAGTAAACAGAAAAATACTTTGGAGGGAGATGTAAAATTTATGGAGAATTATGTGGAAGGAGCAGGCATGATCTGCCATAGGTGGAATAAAAAACATGGGTTTTTGGGCAAATTAGAAACAAAGGCTGTCTTAAAATTACAAGGGGATCTAAAATTAGAAATAATGAAAACTAAAAAGAGACAAAAGACAGGACAAAGGAAGGTTGAATATAAACTGTCAGAAAAATGGTTGGAACAGAGCAAGCTGAGAGACATACAGAGGCAGGAAAAGGGGGAGAAGCGAAAAGAAAAGTTAGCAGCCGCAGTTATGGTGCGGCAAGAGGAGGAGACTACAGCTGTTTTCAGACAGCAAAAGCGGCAGCCTCCAGGAGCGCAGCCGCCTGCTACACAGGCAGTGATACAGCGTGAGGAGGAGGAAGAAGGCGCAGCAGCAGCACCTCCTCAAACCCCCGACCAAAAGCCAGATAAATCAAGTAACCCTTTTAAAACAGAAGAACAGAGCTCCTGGTCTCCTAATTTCTGGGGGAGCACAGGCGTACAAACTAGGAGTAAAAAAAAACCCACTACTGACCCCGGCTTATACCCAAATGAAGCTTTAAAGGCTCATGAACAGAAATTTCATCCATCTGAAAAAAATAAAAAAATTATAGAGGAAGACACATTTCCTCTTGTAGAAGTGGCCAATCCAAACATAGGTAACGCTGATAATCCACAGCCGCCAACCATTCTAGTATATAGGCCATGGACGCAGGAAGACAGAACTGCCGCTTTAAAAGGTATCCCAAACATACAGGAAGGTGTACCGGAATTTTTAGCAGCTATCACAGAACTCAGAGGAAGTTTCCATCTTAATGGCAGAGAAATGCACCAGTGTCTTTCTCAGCTTTTTGGCCATCGCTGGTGTAGAGTAGCCGGAGATTTCACTGGAAATAATGCCCAGGGAAATTCAATGGCGCACAATTCAGCGGATTTAAGAGATGCCTTACGCATCCTATATGACCGAATCAGAACAGAATACACACAGACAGCAGATTACGGCAAAATCTCACAATGTAAACAGAAAGATGAGGAAGACCCACAAGATTTTTTGGATAGAATGAGACGTGTTTTCAGAGCAAACTCTGCTATACCATACAATGAGGTAGAAGGCGGGGCATATCAACAGCAGCTGAAGAGAGCGTTTTTGCAAGGATTAAAACCTGAGCTCAGACGCTACATAGATAAACATTGGGTACACCAGAATACAGGCACTGTCACCCAGGCGTTGGAATATGCAGACCATGCACACAAAACGCAACAACACAGGAAAACAGACACATTCACAATGCAAGATGGTTTAATAACATTGCAACAAGTGTCAGCACACTCGTCAAGGGGGAGGGGAAGATTTAGAGGCGGGGGGAGCAGAGGAGGGGGAGATTTCAGAAACACACAAAGCATTGTGTGTCGGAGGTGTGGCAAAACAGGGCATTACGCCAGAGGATGCAAAGTAAACTTACAAAGCTCCAGAGCAAGAGATGAGAACTGTTGGCTTTGCAACAAGCAAGGACATTTTGCAAGAGATTGTCAGGAGAAACCGGTATACAACCCCAACTCCAACCAAAATTGACAATTACAGCCTCAGCCCTCTGCAGGGGAAGAAGATAACTCTGATATGGAGGAAGTTGACATACAAGCAGCCTTAGAACTGATAGCGTTAAGCAAATCACAAGATCTACCCTACAAGAACATAATAATAAATGAAAAAGTGTACAACTGCTTGTGTGACACGGGGGCATGTAGGACAGTATTAACTGAACCCCCACCTGGAGTAAAATATTCTAACACTGCAGTACATGTTAGATCTGCAGCCGGTACATCAGAGGTCCATTATCTAAGCACACCGGTGATCATAAAAGAGCCTGAAACAGGATCCACATGCCAGGCTCCCGTTCTAATTAGTCAGAAATGTCCAGTAAATCTGCTAGGGAGAGACATTATGCAGAAGTTACACATAAACATCGTGTCTACAGAAACAGGCATGAAAGCTATTGTTGAGGAGGGAGCCCTAGTTGTACACGGGTCCTCACAACCACACTATTACTGGTCTCTAGATCTAGGACCATCCCCAACAGCTAGAGAGCTGCTAAGAAAAACAAGAGAAAAACAAATTTTTCAACAAACTCAGTATATGCCAGATACTGAACTCCATGTGACTATGAGATACAAAAACACTGCAGGGCCAGATTATCAATATGACACTGTTTTTCATAGAGAGAATAATCAAACCATTACCATACAGCATCTGTATGTTGACCCCAAAACAGGGAAATCCTCTGCCTCAGTCCTACTGTCAGAAAAACAACTACAACTGTTTAAAGACCACACCCCTCATCTATCACTGACTAAACCTGTAGGGGGTCAATGGAAGAATTCAGAACATTTTCTACAAAGAGCTGAGAGAGGGAGATATGAGGCATCAACAGACTCTGACTGGAAAATAGATCATAATACAGGGATCTGGAGACTCACTCTAGGGTGGGTGATCAGAGTACATCCAAAAACGCATATGGATGAAGCTGACTGAAAGCTACAGTGTCTGGCTGAAGAAAAACAAAATCTAAAACACTCTGCCTTGAAAGCTGTCCCACCTGAACTGTGGTCCCAATCATCAACTGATGTAGGATTAATAAAGGGGTTCCCCCCATACAAGGTTAAACTAATATCTGAAAAAAGGCCATTAGTCCGTCAATACCCCTTAAAGCCAGAAGCCGAGGAAGGTATTAAGCCAGTAATACAGGACATGTTAAAATCAGGAATATTAAGAGAAGCCCCTGAAGCTACGTGTAACACACCTATTTTTCCAGTGCAGAAAGCCAGCACAGGAAAGTGGAGAATGGTTCAAGATCTCCGACAAATAAATGATATTGTACAGCATGCAGCTCCAGATGTTTCAAATCCACACACATTGCTGCATTCACTGACCCCAGATAAAAAGTATTTCTCAGTAATAGATCTTAGTAATGCTTTCTTCACAGTACCACTGCATGAAGAATCACAGCATTTGTTTGGTTTTCAGTTTAAAGGAAAGAAATACACCTATACTAGGCTTCCACAAGGTTTCAGTGAAAGCCCACATGTATATACACAAGCATTAAGGTACTCAATGAGCACCTGCATAATACCAGAACACAGTCAAGTTCTGCTATATGTGGATGACATTTTAGTAGCATCAGACACAGAAAAACACTGTGAAGAGGCCACAATTACTGTGTTAAAGCACCTACACCAAACAGGCCACAAGGCGTCAAGAGATAAGCTGCAGTTTTGTAAAAATGAAGTGGTTTATTTAGGGCACACACTGTCACAGAATGGACGCTCCCTGCTGAATAGCAGAAAAACAGCCATACAGGAAGCCCCAAAACCAATAACAAAGCAGCAAATGATGTCCTTTTTAGGACTTTGTAATTTCTGCAGAGAGTGGCTGCCCGACTATGCAGCCATAGTGCAACCATTACAATCTATGATTTATGGAACAAACATGACATTAAGGGACAGAATTATTTGGACAGAAGAGGGGGAAAAAGCATTTATTAACTTAAAGAACTTACTGCAAACCACAGTTACATTAGCCTTACCAGACTACAGCCAACCATTCACGCTGTGCGTGGACTCATGTCAGGGCTATATGAAAGCTGTACTGACACAACCCTTTGGGTCTAAAGATAGACCCCTAGCCTTTTACTCAAAGAAACTTGACGCAGTGGCCGGGGGTTTTCCTGCGTGTTTGCAAGCATGCTCTGCTGCCGCTGAAGCAGTGAAGCAAACAGCTGAAATAGTTCTATGCCACCCGCTGACGTTAAAAGTTCCCCATTCTGTTTCACTTGTTTTACTACAGACCTCACTTCCTTTTTTGACACATGCAAGGCATATTGCATTAACTTCTCTACTACTCTCACAACCAAATATTACCTTGCAAAGATGTGGCCCGTTAAACCCAAGTACCTTAATACCTACGGCAGAGGACGGACAGCCACATTCATGTAAAGCAAAAGTAGAAGAGGACACCAAACCCAGACAGGACATTTCCCAAACGCCACTGCCTAACTCACAAACTGTGTTTGTAGATGGGTCAGCATCAAAAGATGAATATGGGAAAAATAGAGTTGGTTACGCAGTGACAACCATTGACAGCATAATAGAAGCTAAATCCTTGCCCAAAACATGCTCAGCCCAGACTGCAGAGTTGTATGCTGTAGTGAGAGCATGTGAACTACATGAGGGACAGATACTTACTATATACACAGACAGCCAATACGTTTTTGGATCAGTACACCACCATGCTAAAATCTGGCAGAATAGAGGTTTTAAAACATCATCAGGAACAGAGTTAACACATTTTAATCTTTTGAAAAGATTATTATCAGCAATACAGCTACCTGGTAAAATAGCACTCTGTAAATGTAAGGCTCACCAAACAGATTCTAGCACAGAAACAAAGGGGAATACTTTTGCTGACATAACTGCAAAGAAAGCTGCAACAGAACCCCTAACACTAAAAATGACTGACCTGCTATTTATAGACATGTCAGTACTGAAAGATGCGCAACAGACAGCACCCAGTACTGAAATAAAGGCCTGGCTGAAAAGAGGGGCTGAGAAAAAAGATGATATATACCACATAGAAAACAAACCCGTTTTACCAAAAAATCTATATAAAACGGCGGCGGTGGTGACTCATGGTAAATGCCACGTGTCACAGAGAAATATGTCACATCTGGTGAAACATCAATTCTATGCTTTAAATTTTTCTGACTATGCAAAGAATTTTTGTAGATCATGTATTATCTGCTGCAAACATAATCCACAGGGGAACATGAGACCCAAAAGAGGCCAGTTCCCAGCAGCTATTCATCCCTTTCACACGATACACATGGATTTCATAGAGTTATCATGGTCAGGGGGAAAGAAATATTGTTTAGTGGTTATAGATGCATTTTCAAAGTGGGTTGAGATGTATCCTGCGAAACACTGTGATGCGCTCACGGTGGCAAAAAGTTTAGTGACACATTTCTTCCCTACATATGGTATCCCAAAAATCATAAGATCAGATAATGGGACTCATTTTGTAAATAATGTAATAGAATTGTGCTCTAAAGCATTAGGGTTTCAGTTAAAAAATCATTGTTCTTACCACCCACAATCTGCTGGGCTGGTTGAACGAACAAATGGAACAATAAAAAACAGACTGAGAAAAACAGTTGAGGAGACAGGCAGACCGTGGCCAGACTGTCTGTCTCTGGTCAAACTATGGATGAGAATAACTCCAAATCAATCTGGGCTCACTCCATTTGAAATAGTACATGGCAGACCGTTTCCTCTGCCTTCTGATATGAATGAAATAGAGAAAGCACAACAGGAAACTTCATTAGCTGAGTGGATGAACAAAATGTTGCAGACAAAAGAAGCACAAATGTCCAGTGGTCTGCCGATAACCTCTGCTCCTATCCCACAGAACGACCTGAGGCCTGGAGACCTGGTCCTGATTAAGACACTCCACAGGAAGGATTGGAGCACCCCCTGCTGGAAAGGGCCGTTTCAAGTGCTCCTGACAACGCCCACAGCTCTGAAAATAGCAGAGAGGCCTTCCTGGATCCATAAAAGCCACTGTAAGCCAGTTTTGCCGCTACAGGAGCCAAACCAACCGACGGGGTAAGCAGAAGGAAGTCCGGATCCAAAGGGGTTGGAGGACCCATATGGCCCAGCGTCTCAAACCGGTGAAGAAAACAGCTGATCTGCGCCCAATTATAAAATGGCTCTCTGTAACATGTGGACAGGACTGATAAGCCTGAGCTTAATTCTGGTAGCAGGACTCTTTCTCTATCTAAAGCAGGATCCACAGGAGGTGATACCGCACCAGAAGAGATGGACATCAGACGGGACCCATCTCAGACCACTGACGGAAGGACATGACACACACCCATTTCTGCAAAATTACTGGTATCGTTATGTGTATGACACAGCTAAAACTCAAAATAAAACTGATTGTTATGTGTGTTCTATGATGCCCGTGCATTCCCAAGGCCCCACTATATATGTCAAAGCTATGAACCTCACCGAGACAAGTTGCGCCATATCAATGGGCCTGATAGGATATACAAATAAAAAGTTATTTCTTATGCCAGACCAATCTTTCAGTAACCAGAGATTAAATTATAGTTGTGACCCAGAAAACTGCACTTGCGACAGAAAACAATGGCAACCTCTCAACATTACAGGGATATCAGAACCATTCAAAGCATATGTAACAGACCCCGGAAACCATCGACACTGCATAAGACAAAATATTATAGGGAATCATACTCATTTTGTAGGGAATACTACGAAATGTAACTACTTCTACACTTACAGGAATAATCCCGGAAACGGCACATACTGGATAGAAGGGGTGGCATGGTTATGTGGTAATAATGCTTATTATGTACTTCCACCCAGCTGGTATGGTGTATGTGCCCCAGTTTTCACATCAGATCACACTGTGATACTTAGTAAGCAGACTATAGTTGTACCACATAGGAGGTCAAAAAGGGAAATAGATGTTAAACCACATGACCCCATTTGGGGAACAAATGTCCCAGATGAATTTAAACTTTGGTCTACAGATGATAAAACATTATTATCTCTCTTACCCTGGTTAGGTGTGGGCAAATTAATGCTGCGCGTGGAAACTTTAAGTTATCGATTTGGATTGTTTCTAAATAACTCCATAATAGTAGAAGAGGGTCAAAACACAGAAATAAGCGCTATGCGAGCCATGATAATTCAAAACCGCATGGCTTTGGATATTCTAACAGCATCAACGGGGGGTGTTTGTGTTCTATTGAATAACACCTGTTGCACATATATCCCAGATAATATACACTCTGCAAACATAACGGGAGCATTAAACAACCTACGGAATCTGCAAAATGTCATGGCACATGACCACCCAGATCCTAACTCTTCTTGGTTAGATTGGATGCTCACAGGGGGATGGATACATCTGTTTAAGATTCTCTTAGTTGCAGTAATAGCATGCATGGGCCTTCTGTGTCTCCTGTCAATATGTATTATCCCATGTTGCAAATGCATGGTACAAAGCATAGTAACTCAGTCAGTCACGGTGGCATATGCAACACTGAACCAGGTAGAAATGCACGAAAATGAAGGGGACGATTATGATGACATGTTGTAAATAAATCACATCAAAAGCCTGAATGTACTCATACATTGTATTTCATAAAATGACCTTACAGCAGAAAATCGAAAGAAGTTGTTGCTTAAGTGAAATGAGAAAAAGTACAATGATGACATAAACAGGGCAGATTTTGAAATTCCTTTATTATGTTTCACTGTTTTCATTAATCAAGTATTATTCTTATTCTTTTATTTTTATGATTTCAAGTATTATTCTTTTATTTTTATGATTTCAAGTATTATTCTTATTCTTTTATTTTTATGATTTCAAGTATTATTCTTTTATTTTTATGATTTCTAGTATTATTCTTATTCTTTTATTTTTATGATTTCAAGTATTATTCTTTTATTTTTATGATTTCAAGTATTAATCAACATTTAACTTTTAATGGTCGCCGAGGGCGGCGGGGCCGTATGAGTATTTCCCACAAAATATAATCTGTTTACCGTCCGTGGGTTTTCGCTCATACAAAGTATTTTTCTTACTCGTTTTTATATTAAATGTTTTTACTTGTGATAAAAGGAGGGACTGTTGGATGGGTGTGAGGACTTGTTATCACTCATGTAAAAACCTTGTGTTGCAAGGCACCTGCACTATGCCTTCCTCCCTGTGTGTGTGAGATCATTGTTATCTCTGTGTGAACCAGCCTCCTTTCCGTCTCACACACATACACCCTGTCTGAACTGTCTGTTGAACTGTGTATATAAATAAAGAGATAGGGTGTCAAAACTTTGTAGTTTCACTGCAAAGTGGGCTACCCTTGCTGCAAGTAACTATGACTGTGTCGTTCTTACCTCTGAGTTGACTAAATAATACCTAACAGATGCATTATGGGTTATTATAAAAAATGTATCTCTGGTTTCTGTTGGGTTCACCGGGATGTGAGGGAATATTTCAGGCCTTAAGGAGACACATGTGAGCACCGACATCCATGGCCGGATGTGAAGGTAGGTCAGTGGGTCATTTGAATTCACACACTTCAAGCCCCAGGGAATGAGATTCATTTAAGTTAACGGTGAATATTAACCATATCCTGGTCTGTTCAGTAGAGCCCTAATGAATCTGGGTGGCTTGGTGTCGACCCATGAGATAACCATTGTTTTTATGGATTTTTGGTACCACGGGTCTTTAGTGAACAGTTACTATTTGAGGTGGAGAGAAAAGCAGAAGACAAGCAGCATAAGGCCAGAGACCAGAAATGAAACCTGGGTCAGCTGTGTGGAGGACTGCCCTACCAGCTAACCCCACCCAATCCCAGCATGGGATGAAGTCTCATTCTTATCTCATGTAGCCTGTTACACTCTGTTGTTCTTTATTGTTCTCAGTTGAGGAATTGCTGCTTTGTTTAAGTCTCTTTCCTTTCTTTCATTCAATGCCAGGGGGCTAAGAAGTCATTTAAGGTGTTAAGCAGTTGTTTTGTTCATCAAACAATTTAAATCTGATTTTATTTCATTCAGGAGTCTCACAGCACTGAGGATGACATGACCTTCTGGAAAGGTCAATGGGGGGATTTATTTTGTTAAAATAAATCCTTAGAGCTTGGCTTCGTCTACCGAGCCTCAGGAAAACTTGGTTTCAGGCAGTTCCTGATCAAATCTGTTCAAACCTTGTATGAGCGGTAATTGCTCGACCGAACTGAAGCACGGCGCCTGTCCTAGGTTCCCTTTATCCAGAGGAGTGTGACAGGGCTGTCCGGTTTCTCCATATTCAATCTGGATCGCAGCCCAACTTCCTGCAACATTTCTTCTTGAAAACAACATCTGTGTGTTTTTAGTTGCTGGTAGGGAGATTTTCATTAGTCAAGTTGCTGAAGACACCATTCTGAGAGATTCTGATCTAATATCTGTTGTTATTAAGCTCATCTAGAGTTTCTCAGCTTCAGGCCTCAAGTTTAATATAAATAAATGAGAAATGTTTCCATCCCTGTTAATTTGCAGATATCTTATCTTGGAGTTATTATTACAAAGAATGTTAATGAAAGATGGAATTTAAACTTGAGAAAACCAAAAAGAAATGAAACACTGGCTTCAAGGAGATAAATGTTTGACCGGAAGGATACGATTATCCAGAGCAGAAGGTATATCCAGGTTAACCTATGCTACCATCGCCTTACCTCTACCTCGTTCGTTCGTCGTCTTCCGCTTATCCAGGACCGGGTTGCGGGGGCAGCAGACTCAGCAGAGACGCCCAGACGTCCATCTCTCCAGACACCTCCTCCAGCTCCTCCAGGGCCAGCCGAGAGACATAGTCCCTCCAGCGTGTCCTGGGCCGTCCCCTGGGCCTCCTCCCGGTGGGACGTGCCTGGAACACCTCCTGAGGAAGGCGTCCAGGAGGCATCCGGTATAGATGCCCGAGCCACCTCAACTGACTCCTCTACCTGCAGGGATAAAATGCTCCACACATAATAAAAAAATAAAACACGTTACATCAGAATGTCTGCGCTCTGATAGTCTCAGCTGGTCTAAATGTTTTAGACTTCACCCTAAATTACACATTTAAAATGATCCGGATCAGGAACGTTTTGGATCCAGACTCAATGTGGAATACAATTCCATAAATATATGTATATATGTATATGTATATATATATATATATATATTTATATTGTCTCTTGTGATGGTTTATTTTGTCTACATGTTCTATTTTGGATTTTGTATCATGTTTGTTTAGTTCTCTTCTCCTCGTATTATTTTAGTCCCCTTGTCTTCCTTAGTTTTAATTCTCATTTAGTATCTTTGTGTTTAATTATGGTTTGGTATTGGTTCACCTTACACTCTTCTTGTTTATTAGTTTGTTCTCTGTTCCTCCTCGTCTTGGTTCCCTTTCTGTGTTTTATTCTATTCTATAGTCCTAGTTCTCCGTCCTGTTAAGTTAGTCTTTCAGTTCTCTCTTCCTCTGCTTCATGCCCTGTTTGGGTCAGTCAGTGTTTAGTTTTCTTTACGTTTGTACTTTGGATAAATTTATGGTTTCTTTGGATAGATCTTAGGTTATGTTGTTCTTTTGTTCCCTCTAGTTTCTCTGTTTACTTTAGTTAATCATTATTCTAGGTTCTTATGTTTCTTTGGTTATTTATAATTTCATTTAGATCTAGTTCCCCGATTCTTTATTATTCGGTCCTTTACTTAGAGTTTTGTTTTTATGTTTCCCCTTGGATTTATGATTATGTCTGGTTCCTCTCGTGTTCCCTTTGTTTTTCTAATTTGGTCACCGTAGCAACTATTCACATTCCCTCTGTTCTCTACTGCCTGGTCCACACCTGATCTCCATCTCTCCTGATTACCTGCCTCGGTGTCTCATTGGTTCTTACCTCACTCCACTCTGTTTATTAGCTCTCTGGTTCTCTTTGTTCTTGGCTGGTTCCTCCATCTTGTCACCCTCGCTCATGTCTGTTTTGTCCACAACAGTACCTTTTATTTTTACTTAAGTTAATAATTTACAAGCATATTTACAACGACATTCCTTCAGAGGGTGTTGTGCTCTTCAGGATGTCAAAGTCCAAACTGTGGTCCATTAGATATCAGGGACAAATGGGCTCCAGTAGTGGGTTACATGAAGGATATGTCCTTCTGATAAGGGCCCTGACATTTCTGTTTCTGATTGAAGGTTTAGAACAGACACAAATTAGTGGTCTATATAACAACAGGCCGGACCTAGAATGAAGAATCAAGTTTCTGTCTGAAGGAGTTCTCAGAGGTTCATCTGAGATTTTCTCATTCATATCATATCAAGAGTAAAACTGTGAAAACATTTCAGATCATTCATATCAACACATATTGTCCCTTATTTTAGCATTTTTCCTCCTCTTGTTGGCTAAGCCAAAGCTTTTGAATTCATTATGTTCAGAACATTTTTTAAACTACTGAGATAAGTGGGGTTTTCTGTCTTTTTTATCTTTGTTTTTTACTAAAACCATGTGTTTATATGCAAACGATGCTACTCAACCCATACCTTTGGTTATGATTTATTTGCATTTGTGACATTGTTTTTGTGATAAATGCTTCTAAGAACATTTTAGGCCGCAAGATAAGGTTAGTTATTTTAAATAAATAAAGGTTGATTTATCTTCATGTTGCTTTTTTGTTTCGTCTCAAAAAGTTCGGAAAGATTTCGAAGTAGAGCTTAGAAACATTTAAATGTGGAAAAACCCGCAGACTATCCTGACCTGACGGAGGAAAAGGTTTTAACCTTAGAACCTGTTCCGGAGGTTCTAAAGTAGATCTAGAACCTGTTCCGGAGGTCTGAACCTTCCCGTCGTTGTGTGATTTTCCTCAGCTGTTTTATTCTGATCCGAATAGAAATAAATCAAAACATAAATTCATTTAATCTCGCAGTGAGATGGATTTGTAGCTGCAAATCTCTAATAAACTGTCAGAGTTACATAAACATAATAATATCCATATCATTTCCTCACCTTGACAACAGATTAAAGTTAGAGTCATCAGAAGGAAGGAAAGTGTGAAAACTTTCTCTCCGTCCATTTGTTCGTTCAGTTGGTGCCGTCGCTGTTTTATCTGATATATATATATAATATAATATTATAACTAAATCTGTTTCTCTTTAGAGTTATAAAGACTCCCAGCTTCCGTCCTCACTGAGCTGCGACCTGTTTCCAGTCAAGCTGGGACTGAATGACTGGAAGACATGGTTCTGTTTCTCCACCAAACTTAAACAGAAGACTCTGATCATTTCAGGGTTGCTTCATGCTTGCTGCTGGTTTTAAAGCTCTGCTGAGATTTTATACATGGTTGAGGGGGAGTTTATCGCCCCACCCTCTTCAGCTCAAGAAGCACGTCATCAAAATGATTTGTTGGTCCAGCTTTTAAAGTCAAACAATCTTTATTTGTCTCCCTTGGGAGTCCTTTGTTTTGGACAGAGGGTTTTACTGCACCGGCACAAACTGCTCTGTAACTCAACACAGACAGACAAATAAATTGATCAATAAAACCATTCTTTAAAACACTGTTCACTAAAACACATTATTAAAAACTGTTGGTTCAAAATGTTAATTGAAATCAGTAAAACTGTAAAACAGTGAAAACATTTCAGCTTTATCCTCTTACCCAGGCTGTTCCTGGCTCCTTGCATCCATGATCACAGACCCAAGCTGGTTAATGAAGAATTAATGACCTGCCTGATTTTACAGGTTTCCTGACTGTTCATCTCACTCCGATTCTCGTTCAGAAGATCTTTAGTATCCAGGTTAATTTTACTGAACAGGCTCCATGTTTGACAGGTCTGGGGACTGAGAAAACCTCCTGGATGTCTCTGGGGACTGAGAAGGACTCCTGGATGTATCTGGGGACTGAGAAGGACTCCTGGATGTCTCTGGGGACTGAGAAGGACTCCTGGATGTCTCCGGGGACTGAGAAAACCTCCTGGATGTCTCTGGGGACTGAGAAGGACTCCTGGATGTCTCTGGGGACTGAGAAGGACTCCTGGATGTCTCTGGGGACTGAGAAGGACTCCTGGATGTCTCTGGGGACTTTGGACATTTAGTTAAAGCTTTCTCATAGAATCAATTCAAATTCTGCAAGATAAGACATGCCATGTGCTATTTGCTAAAATGTAGGAGAAAGAAGATGATATGATAATAAACAAATTATTAACAAAACTGGGAAAGAAAATGATTTATTGTTTCCATGTCACCAACAAGGATTCCCTTAAACAGCTCCATGGCTCCACCTGCTGTCGTGTCAAAGAAACAACGTAGTTGATGTTAATAAAAGTAGAAACCTGAAGGCTTCTACATGCTTGTGATGTTTCTCCTGAACAGCCTAGAAACAGATCAGGGTCAGACAATAAATGTCTCCACCTCATCAGCTATTGGGCCAAATCTGGCTGCCCCTAATCAATGATTATCATCTTTATATTGGAAAATAACTGTTAAAAGAAAAATAAATGAGCTGTTTATTTAGCCCTTCTGTGTCAACGTGGACCGACGACGCCACCTAGTGACCAGAAGTGATGTTAACTCCCTTTGAGCGGGCCTTTAGTTTGGTATAAGCAGTTGATCCAGTGTTGAAGTTGAACTGGCTGTACATATTTATTGTACGTTACATAAACAAGGCATGTTTTAATTAAATAAATATAAACATACACTAGCAAAAATAAATAAATAAATCAACTTTTAGTTCTGTCCCATAGCATGGAAACATAAAGGTCATTGTACCAATGTAGCGTCTGTTGATGCTAATAAATGTTATTTGTGCTGTGACCCGGTTCTGGTCTCCTCATTAGAACATTGTTAGAGGACAGAATCATTAACTAAAGATGCTCCCAGCCTGACTTCACCACAGATGTTGGTTTTCAGTTTCAGTTTTATTTATATAGCGCCAATTCACAACACATGTCGTCTCAAGGAACCCCACAAAGGGTCCCACTGATGGTCATTGTTATACTAAAAACCACAAGGATTGGGATACCTCTCTCTGTCAGACTGATTATAACCATTGGAAAAGAGAAGGGGTCATACAGGTAGCAGAAATGGAGGGTGTGTTTGGACCTCAACCATAACTGAGCCGGTTTAGGCTAAACCTGACTCACCCTTACTCCAACCAACAGGGAGGAAGGAAGGCAGAGATAAAAAATAATTGGAGAGTGTTGTTTCCTGTTGCATTGTGTAAAAGGTGGGTAACTATAAAATAGGCTAAGTCAATTCAATCGAATCATATAGATTTCAAGTCAGGTTCATACATTCCAGTTAATTGTAACCATTGAACAGTTCAGTCAGATTCAGTTATTTATTCAAATTGGATAAAAAGTTTTTCTGTCTAAGGAAACCCAGCAGATTACATCCAGTCAGTGACTTGCAGCATTCACTCCTCCTGGATGAGCATGTAGAGACAGTGGACAGTCACTGGCGTTGACTTTGCAGCAATCCCTCATACTGAGCATGCATGTAGCGACAGTGGAGAGGAAAAACTCCCTTTTAACAGGAAGAAACCTCCAGCAGAACCAGAACCAGGCTCAGTGTGAGCGGCCATCTGCCACGACCGACTGGGGGTTTGAGAGAACAGAGCAGAGGCACAAAGAGAACAAAGAAGCACTGATCCAGGAGAACTTTCTATGGGAAGGAAAGGTAAATGTTAATGGATGTAACTCCTTTAGTCATTTCACCTAGAAAGAAAGAACAGATAAACTCTGAGCCAGTTTTCAAGGTTAGAATCTGAAAGAGAGAACATAGAGTTAGTTACAGTAGAAGCTCAGTCAGTAGCCATGTCTAGGAGAGAGAAAGGGTTAAACACTGAAAGACAGGGCTATGTGGATCATCTGTAGAAGGTGAGCATTAAGTTGTTGGCAGCAGAAGCTTGAACAATGCCCCTCTCCAGAAAGGTGTCACAGGTAGACACAGAGTCAGGCCAGGTGTAGCTTCTAGGAAGATAAAAGAGAGAACAAGGTTAAAAGCTGAAATAACAGCAAATAATGCAAAATTGGAGAGTAGTGTGAGAATGTAGCAAAGAGGGTGAAAGTGGTCATTATGTCCCCCAGCAGCCTAAGCCTATAGCAGCATAACTACAGAGATAGCTCGGGATAACCTAAGCATAAGTAAAGCTGAGTATCATCAGCGTAACAGTGAAAATTTATCCTATGCTGCCTGATAATTTGACCTATTGGAAGCATATATATAGTAAAGAGAATTGGCCCAAGTACTGAACCCTGTGGTACTCCACAATTAACCCTGGAGTTTAAAGATGATTTATCATTTACATGAACAAACTGGAATCTGTCAGACAGATAAGATTTAAACCAGCCTAGCGCTGTTCCCCTGATCCCTACAGCATATTCCAGCCTTTTTAAGAGAATATTATGGTCGACTGGATCAAATGCAGCACTGAGATCTAACAGAACCAGAACAGACACAAGTCCATTATCTGAGGCCATAAGAATATCATTAGTGACTTTCAGCAGAGCTGTTTCAGTGCTATGATGAGCTCTGAAACCTGACTGAAACTCTTCAAACAGGTCATTGCTGTATAAATGTTCACACATTTGATTAGCAACTATTTTCTCAAGAATTTTAGATAAGAATGGAAGATTGGATATAGGTCTGTAATTTATTAAATCATCTCGATCAAGCGAAGGTTTCTTAAGTAAAGGTTTAATTACAGCTAACTTAAAAGCCTGTGGTTCTGATCCATTTACTAAAGATAGATTAATCATATCTAAAATGGGGCTGGTAATCAGAGGGAACACTTCCTTAAATAATTTGGTTGGGATTGGGTCTAATATACAAGTTGAAGGTTTAGATGAAGCTAATATTTCTGATAACTCAGGAAGCTCCACAGGTTTAAAACAGTCCAAACACAAATCAGGTTCTACAGTTATTTCCAATGTTGTCTCACTTTCTGAGGATGAAGTAATCATCTTTGGGAGTATGTCAAAGATTTTATTTTTAATAGAATCAATTTTATTTAAGAAGAATCCCATAAAGTCATGGCTGCTGAGAGCTAAGGGAATGGATGGCTCAACAGAGCTATGACTCTGTGTAAGTTTAGCAACTAAAGAGAAACCGAGGATTATTCTTGTTCTCTTCTATTAATGATGAGAAATAAGCTGTTCTAGCTTGGTGAAGTGTCTTTTTATACAACAGTAGACTATTTTTCCAGATTAAGTAGGAATCCTCTAGGTGTGTAGTGCGCCATTTTCTCTCCAATTTTCTAACATTGTGCTTTAAAGTACGCAGCTCTGAATTAATCCAAGGAGCTAGCCTCCTATGAATGATTACCTTCTTTTTCAAGGGGGCTGCATTGTCTAATGCATCACACAATGATGAAGAAACACTATGAACAAGAGAATCAATTTGTGAAGGGGCAGAAACAAAATTATTGCCCTCCACTGTGCTGTTCAGTGATAATGAGGAAATTAAAAGTGGAACCGATTTTTTAAAGGTTGTTACAGCATCGTCTGATAATGATCTAATATAATAAAATTTTCTTTCAGTTGTGGAGTACTCGGTTAAATTAAACTCAAAGGTTATTAAGAAATGGTCAGACAGGACAGGGTTATGAGAGAATATTGTTATGTCTTTACACTCAATGCCATATGTCAGCACAAGGTCCAGAGAATGAAGACAAAGGTGGGTACGTTTGTTAATGTTTTGAGCAAAGCCAATTGAGTCTAAGATAGCATTAAACGCTATATTTAGGCTATCACTTTCAGCGTCTACATGAATGTTAAAATCCCCCACTATAATAACCTTATCTGTATTTAACACTAAATCCAATAAAAAGTCTGAAAACTGATCTAAAAATTGAGAGTAAGTGCCTGGTGGACGGTACAAAACAACAAACAGAAGTGGTTTTAGTGCTTTGCAATTTGGATGAGGAAAACTAAGGATTAAATATTCAAAAGAGTTGTAGCTATTGATTGGTCTGGGACTAATCAATAAATCGGACTGAAATATGGTTGCTACTCCTCCTCCTCGCCCAGTAATTCGAGGAATGTGAAAATTTAAATAATTAGTAGGAGTTGACTCATTTATAGTAACATAATCCTCTTGCTGCAACCAGGTTTCTGTGAGGTAAAATAAATCAATCTGATTGTCACAAATCAGGTCACTAACTAGCAAAGTCTTTGAAGAGAGAGATCTTATGTTCAGTAAGCCACATTTAATTGTTTTATTTTTCTTTTTAGTCTGAGTTGTGTTTGTTTTTATTAGATTTTCCTGATTTCCTCCTTTTAGATTATTTTTTAATCTATTCAATTTTGGCCGTGGGCGAGACACTTAATAGGGTGCAATTGTTGGTGCAGTCTTGACTTGTCAGAGTTTCCACCAGTGTCTGGTCTGATAGTTCTCATGTTAGCATGAACACAGCATGACTGAATAATCTGTTTTGTTCTTTGTCCTTGAGCGCCTCTCTTACAGCAACACATGAGCCAAATATAGCTCATAAGATAGAAAATCGGCCCCCTGCTGGACAAATACAGACAAAAAAGTCCAATGAAGGGAATTATTGTGATAGTCAGAGGTTTTATTCTTCTAAAAAGTTTTGTTTCATCTGCAAACATCAGCATCTAAAACATTCAGATTTAATAGAAAATATCCAAACATTTAACCTGAAGTCCATTTCTATGCAACAAAACACTCAACTGCATGTTTTTGTTTTGCTGACTGAATTTAATTTGACATTTAATAAAATTCTCTCCTGCAGCTTTAATTTGTGTAGAACATTTCAGTAACAAGACAATTCAAAGCGCTTTACATGAATAGAAAACGAGAAAAGAAAGAAACAGAGAAAAGAAGATATCAGTGTCATAATAAATGCAAGTAAATAACAGTTGGACTACAGACTGAAATTAATGATGTTTCAGTTAATAATTTAAATAAAAGAATCAGATGAAACTCTGGTTTTTATCCTTAGTTTAAAGGATCTCAGGGATTCAACATCTCTGCAGTTTTCTGGAAGTTTGTTCCAGATCAGTGGAGCATCACAACTGAATGTCGGGGGAGGTTCTTGGGTCGGATCAAAGTGCAGACAAGAGCTCGGTAGCCGCATCATAGTTTATTCCACACTCCAGGTACTATGGCAAAACGTAGCAAAACATAGTCATGGTAAACGTAGCATAGACAAAGCATAGACATAGAAAAGGAACCAGCGAGGAACTAAACAAACAGAACAACTAATATACACAGAGCACATAGAAGGGAACAAAAGGCAGGTAATCAAAGAAACAGGGAACAGGTGAAACAAATACAAAGGCTGAGGATGGGTGAAAGGACTAAAACAGAAAACACAAACTAAGCAAGAGAATAAATCAGAGGAGGAAATAAAGAACTAGAATAACTATGAACTAAAGTAAACAGAGAAACTAGAGGGGAACATAGAAACAATAACTTAAGAAATAAACAAAGAGCCATAAGGAGAATCTAAATTACAAAATAAACCATCAAGTCCAAAATGTCACTCCATGACACTGAATGCTGCTTCTCCATGTTTGGTTCTGGTTCTGGGATGCAGAGCAGACTGGGACCAGAAGACCTGAGAGGTCTGGAAGGTTGATACAAAAGCAACAGATCTTTAATATATTTTGGTGCTAAGCCATTCAATGATTTATAGACTAACAGGAGGGTTTTAAAGTCTTTTCTCTGAGCTAGAGAGAACCAGTGGAAGGACGTTAGAACTGGGCTGATGTTCTCTAGTTTCTAGGTTCTAGTGAGGACCAGGCAGCAGCGTTCTGGATCAGCTCCAGCTGTCTGGTGGACGTTTAGCCAGACCTGTGAAGACACTGATGCAGGAATCAATTCCACTAAAGATGAACCCATGGATGATTTTTTCCAGTTATTCCTGAGACAGTAGTCGTTTCTAGCTGTGTGCAACCTGTTCATCACTCCATTGGTCCAAAAATGACTTCAGTCTTGTTTTTATTCAGCTGGAGAAAATTCATTGATTTGTTTTATGCAGCTGCCCAACTTTATCTCTTTTTACAAAAAACTTTCAAAAACTACGAGCTAAAATAAGAGAAGATCTTCAAAAATGTCCACATGTTCACATAATATTAGAAGGCGGACATTTCCTCCCCAAACTTCCTTTTTATTCCAATATATTCCCACTTGTATTAAGCTTTTTTCATAACGTAGATAGGTCTCAGAATTTATTTGGACTAACAAACAGCCTAGATTAAGCATAGCTTTCTTAAAGAGGCCACAATGAACAGGTCTGCATGGGGATACAAAATTTTAAAATGTATTACTATGCAGTCAACATTAAAACGATGGTCTATTGGCTGCAAATTTACTGAAAAACACAAATCCGCATTTTCATTTGGCAATGCAATGTTTAATAACTGGACTGAAAAAGAAATTCCTGGCTTTTCAGATGTACTCTATTTATAGATCTGTAAGGATAATGATTATTGATTAGTTAATATTTATCAAAAATTATAATTAAAAATCATAATTCTGAAAATAATTTCATAACCAAAAATCATTACTTATGAATAGAAATCAGAGATGAGCTCTGGTGTTGTGATTATTGGCCCAAAGCCCTTAATAATTACAATTAGTTATTTATCATTAATAATTGATAATCAGTAACCAATACTATTACTGGTCCTTCTCAAAAAATTAGCATATTGTGATAAAGTTCATTATTTTCCATAATGTCATGATGAAAATTTAACATTCATATATTTTAGATTAATTGCACACTAACTGAAATATTTCAGGTCTTTTATTGTCTTAATACGGATGATTTTGGCATACAGCTCATGAAAACCCAAAATTCCTATCTCACAAAATTAGCATATCATTAAAAGGGTCTCTAAACGAGCTATGAACCTAATCATCTGAATCAACGAGTTAACTCTAAACACCTGCAAAAGATTCCTGAGGCCTTTAAAACTCCCAGCCTGGTTCATCACTCAAAACCCCAATCATGGGTAAGACTGCCGACCTGACTGTTGTCCAGAAGGCCACTATTGACACCCTCAAGCAAGAGGGTAAGACACAGAAAGAAATTTCTGAACGAATAGGCTGTTCCCAGAGTGCTGTATCAAGGCACCTCAGTGGGAAGTCTGTGGGAAGGAAAAAGTGTGTCAGAAAACGCTGCACAACGAGAAGAGGTGACCGGACCCTGAGGAAGATTGTGGAGAAGGGCCGATTCCAGACCTTGGGGGACCTGCGGAAGCAGTGGACTGAGTCTGGAGTAGAAACATCCAGAGCCACCGTGCACAGGCGTGTGCAGGAAATGGGCTACAGGTGCCGCATTCCCCAGACCTGGGCTACAGAGAAGCAGCACTGGACTGTTGCTCAGTGGTCCAAAGTACTTTTTTCGGATGAAAGTAAATTCTGCATGTCATTCGGAAATCAAGGTGCCAGAGTCTGGAGGAAGACTGGGGAGAAGGAAATGCCAAAATGCCAGAAGTCCAGTGTCAAGTACCCACAGTCAGTGATGGTCTGGGGTGCCGTGTCAGCTGCTGGTGTTGGTCCACTGTGTTTTATCAAGGGCAGGGTCAATGCAGCTAGCTATCAGGAGATTTTGGAGCACTTCATGCTTCCATCTGCTGAAAAGCTTTATGGAGATGAAGATTTCATTTTTCAGCACGACCTGGCACCTGCTCACAGTGCCAAAACCACTGGTAAATGGTTTACTGACCATGGTATCACTGTGCTCAATTGGCCTGCCAACTCTCCTGACCTGAACCCCATAGAGAATCTGTGGGATATTGTGAAGAGAACGTTGAGAGACTCAAGACCCAACACTCTGGATGAGCTAAAGGCCGCTATCGAAGCATCCTGGGCCTCCATAAGACCTCAGCAGTGCCACAGGCTGATTGCCTCCATGCCACGCCGCATTGAAGCAGTCATTTCTGCCAAAGGATTCCCGACCAAGTATTGAGTGCATAACTGTACATGATTATTTGAAGGTTGATGTTTTTTGTATTAAAAACACTTTTCTTTTATTGGTCGGATGAAATATGCTAATTTTGTGAGATAGGAATTTTGGGTTTTCATGAGCTGTATGCCAAAATCATCCGTATTAAGACAATAAAAGACCTGAAATATTTCAGTTAGTGTGCAATGAATCTAAAATATATGAATGTTAAATTTTCATCATTACATTATGGAAAATAATGAACTTTATCACAATATGCTAATATTTTGAGAAGGACCTGTATGTTCAGAAGGTCTCATGTCACACACAAATAAAAAATATTTCTAAAAGTCTTGTTGGTTTCTCTGTTTAGTCAACTCTTCTTTTATTCCCTCTAACTTTAGGATTGTAAGTATCCAGGGTCAGGAGAGGGAGTCAGTGAAAAGCCCACAGCTGCTACTTGGCCCTGGTTTGTCCTTATGGATGAGGTATTGGGACAGAGGTCTTCCACAACACCTCCTGTCCTAATTGCCTGAAAGGAATGCTCATTCCAATCTCTAGAAACAGAAAAGGCCACTCTTCTATGACTATTTGCAAGTCTGCTCCCTTGTTGATTGCTTTACGCAACAAACTTCATAACATGAAAACGTTTAGATCATTTCATCCTAAACCAATCTGTTAATCTGCCCAAACCCAACCTCTGAACCTGTTGAGGGAATGTTGTCCAAGGGCAAAGTCAGACGGTGACCAGCTGTTCATTACCGTAAACACGGTTGCACGCCGTAGTCTTTCCTCCAGACTCGGCTTGTCGAAACAGCTTCTCCACCCGGGCTTTTCTCGAACACCGTTTGCTTCTGTGGGGCCTCGAAGAGAAAATGTAAGCAACTCTTACACCTTAATTTCCCCGTTCATGAATGAAAATACCGGATACACAGACAGTATTTCATTCTACTTAACTTTGCATATGATCGGTGATCGGTCCTTGGATACAGTTGAATTTATGTCTTTTTACCAGCAAAAGACATCAGCGCGCTTTGTTTCTCTCCTGTCAGGTACCTCTGGCAGGCCGTGTGGAAGAGAAAGACTTGTGGAAAGGTGGGGGCTTTTATTTGGGTAATGGCGCCACAGGAAGTCCGCAGTTACCCCCTTTCCTGGCTGTGCTGGAAGAAGGTTAATGCACTTTATTTTGAAAAGTTCCAGGAAAGTATGTACCGGAGTTTTAGTGTTGAAACCCATGGCTGTATGGTCCCAACACACACGTTCAGTGCAATAAATTCCTCTCCAACACAAAGATAACACAAAATCAAATACTCAGTCAAAACTGTGTTGGTGGGTTTTTTATAACTGATAAAAATAGCTGCCCAACCTAGCAAACTCAAAGTAACAATAAAATGACATCTGAAATAATTGAAACGAACTTCAAATTATGTTTTCCCTCAAGACTGGACAGATGTACTCACTTCACCTAGAACTTTTGGGCAGTCGGGGTGTGGAAAATGCTCCAAGACGTTAAATGTGAGCAGCCACAATGGCGCTGGCACAAGGTCGCAAGCCGCGTCGTTAACGTGGTTGAGGAATGATGGACAGGATGTCTCCTCCGGCTGGCAAAAAGAGCGGTCTGTACACAGCTCAGCAGCGCGTCACGCTATTGGTCAAAACGCTCCGTAACGTCGTCAATTGGATAATATCTTTCAGGAGAGGAGGTCCTACCAGAAAACAAATTTTTCTTTTCTTCCAATTTGAGGCTCTGCAATTCAAAATGTCACAGTGAAAGACTTATAAAGCGCGTTTAAACAGTAAACCAGCAGTTCAGCTCTAAATCAACAACCATCACACCAACTGGAGATTTAAGGCACATAAAGGTGGTCTGATTAACAGAAATATACTCTACTTTTCTTTTTTCTGTAAATAAAGAAACAGAAAATTGAGAACTATTAAAAACAAAAAGGATACTATCTATTTGTTTCACTATTTTGTCATTTGTAGAAATTAAATGTTTATTATAAAATGTTATTTTAATTTTTTGGTATTTTTCTGCTGAGATCTCCTCTTTTTAAAACATTTGCTGTTGACAATTTTACAGTGGACCATATCTTCTTTTTACATTTTGCTGCTGTAAAAATGAAGGCTTGTGTTTGCTTCACAATCAACACGTCTATACCGTAAATCTGAATGTGCACAACTCCATAAGCTGCAGTTTTACCCAAATAATTCAGTAAAATGTAAGGTTTTTAGATATTTCTATCATTATAGTATTTTCTTATAAAATGTATGCATATTTATTTGTTTTCACTTTAAATAATTCTAATTTTCACAATTTTCTACAGTAAAATTAAACATTATTTTCAAGTTTCCCAATTAACTGTTATTTTATGTATTTAATACAGGAGAAGAACATTTTTGTCTTTATGGTCTTTTACTGTTGCTATTTCACGGTCTTTTGCTGTATTTTTTACTGACTTTTTTTTTTACAATGTAGAAGATTCTTCGGTTATCTCCAACCTCTAACAGCTTAGAACATGTGCTCACCCACATTATGGGTCAGCTGAAGATCATTTACCCAGAAAGGTTGGCTGTCTGTGTGGTCCAGGGACAGAGCAAAGTTCAGGATAACCAGGAAGAGAGAGAGATCAGCGTTCTTCCTGACAGACGAAGCAGAAGACATGGACAAGGTGAGATTGAAACCCTCTGAGATGTTTAGCAGACATTTGGACACTTGTTTTAAAGACATGTGTACAGGTGAACTCTGCAGTCATGTATGAGGTGTGATCATTTAGGTCTAAATTACTGTTAATTGTTTACTAAAACCAGCCGCCACAGAGACAGTTTCTTCCCCCAGGCTGTTTCTCTGATAAACATTTAATACATTACCAAACAACCTGGGTGCTGCACGGTGGTGCAGTTGGTAGCACTGTTGCCTTGCAACAAGAAGGTAAGAAGGTCCTAGGTTCAATTCCCAGCTGGGGTTGTTTCTGCATGGAGTTTGCATGTTCTCCCTGTGCATGTGTGGGTTCTCACTGGGTACTCTGGCTTCTTCCCATAGTCCAAAGACATGCCTGTTAGGTTAATTGGTAACTCTAAATTGCCCTTAGGTGTATGAATGAGTGTGTGCATGGTTGTTTGTGTGTTGCCCTGTGATGGACTGGCGACCTGTCCGGGTTGTACCTGCCTCTCGCCCATAGACTGCTGGAGATAGGCACCAGCTTCCCTGTGACCCACTATGGAATAAGCGGTAGAAAATGACTGACTCACCAAACAAACTCATACTGAAGTCCACCTTGTATATTGTATTTAAGGACATAAAGATAAAAACCCACAGAGCAAAGTGTACCGGAGTCAAATTCCTTGTTTGTTGTATGTACGAACTTGGCAATAAAGCTAAATCTGATTCTGAATTTAAATTTCACGTTCAGAGATGGATCCATCAGATCTGACCTCATGTGATCATTTAGGTCTAAATTAAATTAGATCAGATCTGACCTCATGGAGGGAGATGATCCAAACCAGCAGCAGGATGGATCCATCAACATGTACAGAGTCTTTAAGCATCAAGTTAAAGACCTTCATCTTTGAGCTGAATTAGTTCTCATCAGGTTAGAGAAAAAAGGTTCATGTATTTCTGTTCCATATAAAGAATCATTATCACATTTGAATCATTGATTTAATGTTAATTAACCACATCTTTGATATCTCATCGGTCTCTCCTGGTCTTATGATCACAGCAGGAACATCATTTCTCTGAAGGGATTATTTCACTGCAGCTCTTTTCATATTCAGAGGTTTTTAAGCCCTCTGTTTAGGCTGTAAAATAAAATGTGTGATCAGGGTGAGATCCGGGGACCGAAGGTTCTTCTTTATAATATTTGAAATCTCCTGGGTTGTTTTGGATCTTCTCATCAGTCAGTAATATTTCTTCAGTCCCACAAAGTCTCTTCTCAGTGAAGTCTCCTCTCTCAGGAAGACCTAGATCCTACTCTAACCCATCCCTCCTTTGTCTGGTCCTGCTCTCACCCTCTGATTTGTTCTTCTGGGTTCTGGTTCACTGGATGCAAACTTCTAATTTGCTCACAAAATGCTCCTGTTCGCAGATGTTCTGGTTTCACAGTCTAACAGGGACTGTTACTAAATACTTTGAAGACATCCATTAATATTGATTATTATATGTGTATCATTTTTATTCCTAAAGATTTCCTAAGAGGCATCTTAGTATTTGGGTGAAGAAAAGATAATGTCCAACTTTACAGTTGTTCTGTATTGTCTCTGTCCTGGTTTGTCTTCAGATGAAGATGTCAGACTTGTCTTCGTTCTGCTGTGCAACATGTATTACTCTGAAGGATCGATGTTCACGACCAAAGGGACTTATCAACCTGCTCCTTACAAAAGGTGACAGCCACCCACTGTTGCACAGACATTCACCACCACTGTTAGACCTTCACTGTAAGACCACCACTCTTCGCGGCGGGGCTTGTTGCCTCTATTGTCTTTAGCTTCGAACGCCCACAGGTGGTGTTACAGTTCATGCAGATAACAAGTATTCTGTGCTGCCTGAGGTGAACCAGAGTTCATGTTTTTTATTGGTGGAAACACGCGTCACTGGTTCGAAATCACGTTCTGGAACTGGAACGGGCTCCAAACCGAGTTGGTGGAAAACGGGTTTGTAAGACCCACTGTAGGATCCACTGTACAACCCCCACTGCTATAGCCACACTGTTGTGATTATTATTATGATTATATTATTTAATATTAGTATTAATATTTTAATATTTTTATTAAATAATAATTGGGTCTGTTCAGTGTTCAGTAAATAAGGAGCCAATAAGGAGGTGGCATTAGGACAATAGAGAAAGGGTAGAATCGAGCTCTGGCATTACTGAACAGCAAAACTCTGCACATACATGGAATAAATTCACACAATTACTTAAAACACAAGAATTTATTAATAAAAATAATTCAACGAAGTCAAAGTCAAACATATTTCAACCAACAAGCTCTTTAGTATCCTAGAACAACCTAACTAAACTACCAAGCAGAATGACTGAATAAAGAAATTGAAGAACTATGCACAAATGAAGCAAGGGAATCAATAAAAATGGTTAATAGCCATGACCAATGAAATGAACATTACCTTTCAATGTTATTTATGTTTGAGAACCAAGGATTATCTTAAAGAACCTGGAAATGAGGTTAGATGAACCTTAGAACTAACTTAGAACAACAATTGGTATACATTCAAACAACTATTCACAATGAAAGATCAGATAAAACATTATTTTGATAAAATTACCCGTGCTCGTACTCGTCGTCTTCCGCTTTATCCGGGACTGGGTCGCGGGGGCAGCAGACTCAGCAGAGACACCCAGACGTCCCTCTCTCCAGACACCTCTTCCAGCTCTTCCGGGGGGAGCCCAAGGCGTTCCCAGGCCAGCCGAGAGACATAGTCCCTCCAGCGTGTCCTGGGCCGTCCCCTGGAACTCCTCCCGGTGGGACGTGCCTGGAAAACCTCCCGAGGAAGGCGTCCAGGAGGCATCCGGTATAGATGCCCGAGCCACCTCAACTGGCTCCTCTCGATGTGGAGGAGCAGCGGCTCTAGTCCGAGCCCCTCCCGGATTGTCGAGCTCCTCACCCTATCTCTAAGGGAGTGCCCGGCCACCCTACGGAGGAAGCTCATGTCAGCCGCTTGTATCCGGGAACTCGTTCTTTCGGTCATGACCCAAAGTTCATGGCCATAGGTGTGGGTAGGAACGTAGACCGACCGGTAAATCGAGAGCTTCGCTTTTCGGCTCAGCTCTCTCTTCACCACAACGGACCGGCACAGCGCCCCCATTACTGTGGCAGCCGCACCGATCCGTCTGTCGATCTCCTGCTTCATTCTTCCCTCACTCGTGAACAAGACCCCGAGATACTTAAACTCCTCCACTTGAGGCAGGAACTCCCCTCCAACCTGAAGAGGACAAGCCACCCTTTTCCGGTCGAGAACCATGGCCTCGGTCTTGGAGGAGCTGATCTTCATCCCAGCCGCTTCACACTCGGCTGCGAACCGCCCCAGTGCATGCTGTAGGTCTTGACTAGATGGGGCCAGCAGGACCACGTCATCTGCAAAAAGAAGAGACGAAATCCTCTGGTTCCCAAACCAGACCCCTTTTGGCCCTTGGCTGCGCCTAGAAATCCTGTCCATAAAAGTTATGAACAGGACCGGTGACAAAGGGCAACCCTGCCGGAGTCCAACATGCACCGGGAACAGGTCCGACTTGGTGCCGGCAATGTGAACCAAACTCCTGCTCCGCTTGTACAGAGACCGGATGGCCACTAGTAAAGAGCCACCGATTCCATACTCCTGGAGCACCCCCCACAGGGCATCACGAGGGACACAGTCGAATGCTTTCTCCAGGTCCACAAAACACATGTGGACCGGTTGGGCAAACTCCCATGAACCCTCGAGTACCCTGTAGAGGGTATAGAGCTGGTCCAGTGTCCCACGGCCGGGACGAAAACCACACCGCTCCTCCTGAAGCCGGGGTTTGACTATCGGACGGACTCTCCTCTCCAATACCCTGGCGTAGGCCTTACCAGGGAGGCTGAGGAGTGTGATCCCCCTGTAGTTGGAGCACACCCTCCTGTCACCCTTCTTATGAAGGGGGACCACCACCCCAGTCTGCCAATCCAAAGGCTCTGTCCCCGTCCGCCACGCAATGTTGAAGAGGCGTGTCAACCATGACAGCTCCACAACATCCAAAGACTTGAGGTCAGCCGCCTTAGGAGTCCCACAAGCCAACCACAGCCGATAGGACTCCTTCTTCAGCTTGACAGCGTCCCTTACTGCTGGTGTCCACCACCGGGTTCGGGGATTGCCGCCGCAACAGGAACCGCAGACCTTACAGCCGCAGCTACGGGCAGCAGCATCGACAATACATGTGGAGAACATGGTCCATTCGGACTCTATGTCTCCAACATCCCTCGGAATCTGGTCAAAGCTGTCCCGGAGGTGGGAGTTGAATACATCCCTGGCCGAGGGCTCTGCCAGACGTTCCCAGCAGACCCTCACTATGCGCTTGGGCCTGCCAAGTCTGTATAAAGTCTTGATAAAATTAGATTTAAAAAAATTATTTGCTGAATAAAACCAACCCACTGAGTGATTAATTCTCAGTGGTGTTTAATTAGCTGCCTTTATTTAGTGCAATAATATTTAAGGAAGTATTATTTTGAATAAGAACCAACAAATTTTCTGGATAAAGGATTCTTGACTGGTCCTCACCTGCTGACAAAGAAGCCTAAGGATAAGATGGAGGCGAGTCACCTGTTACCTTAGCTGTTAGCGGTTGGACCTAACAAAAGGGAAGCCTATAGCTTCCTTAAAGTCAAACATATACCTTTAAAATTCCATTAATGAAAGAATGAAAATGCAGAAGCGTTGAGGGTGCGTTATGGCCGATTATTGTTAAAAAATATCCTTTAAATATAGTTTGTCTTAATTTTAAAACACAACGCAGAACACATAAACAGATGAGCAGCTAGTCTGTTAGCTGAGTTTTCTCAACACAAACAAAAACCAATTTCATTAAACTAACATTATTTAGATTATTTAACTCTAAACTAATCTCTGCCCAAACACCACCGCTTACGTGAACCGTGCTGAGGCAAAGTTGAGGGAAGCAAAGCTATCATCCATGTGTGGACTGAACAAAGGGACTAGCGTTGCAGTTACTCTCTGTAGCTGGGGGGTTGGGGGGTTTGAAGGCTGGTTAGCAGGCCCAGTCGAACTGTACGATAAAGGTACGTTCGGCCACATCAGTGGCCATGCCTGGGAAGCTCCCGCCACCTGGGCGGTGGTCCTGTTTTCCTCTGTCAGGCCAGGAAAAACCACTTCAGTTCGAAACGTCTCTTGGGAGCTTCTGTAGCGTCTACCGGCCTCAAAGGAAAGTCAAGCTACGCTTGTCTTATTACTCCCTTTATGAATGAATGCCTATTATTTTGAACAGCATATCATTACTTAACTTTGTTGAATGATCGATGTGATCAGTCACTTTGGATCCAAGTTGAGGAGCACCTTCTGGCCACGCTGTGTCCCTCCCTTAGCTGCAGCGGCAGCCGGATTGAGGCTGCCACGTTGGAACATGGCGTTATTGTTTAGCTCTGACTCCTCCTCTTCCTGCGCTGAGCTGGAAGTGGGTTCGTGATTTATTTTGAAAGGTCCAGAAAAGTTCACGCTGGCCTTTGATTATGTACAGTTCAGAGTCCATGTTCATCTATGCTGTAACCCATGGCGGGGGTCCCAACAACACTGTAAGACCTCGTGTAATCTACAACGATTGCGTGCACAATGGATAACAGGTGTAAAACTGGTGCAGACCTCCTTGTTTAAATGAGGAAATTGCATGTGCTGCTGGCACCATGGAGTGTTGGAGAGCAGACCGGCCTTAAAATAAAGATGAAGTTCCAAGACTTTTGCGAAACCCTTAAAATACGTACATTTCCCACACGACTGATGGCTCTAAGTCAAAAGCTGTAGAAGGAGTTCGCTCAGATATGCGGGCTAGAAAGGGCAAATCTGGGGTCAAAATGGCAACTTCAATCCAAAATGACTGACTTCCTGTGGGGTTTGGACCAATGCTCCCAGAGACTTTTTTGTAGGTCTTGACAAGTTACATATGTGTACCAAATTTCAGATTCCTCCGTCAAGGCATGGCTTGGGGCTGATTTCTTATAATTTTCTAGGGGGCGCTGTGGACGAATTAGGCCACGCCCACCAAATATGTCATTAGATCTCTGTTGAGGACTGGACAAGCATCAATCACATTAAATTTGGTGCAGATCAGATGATGTATGTGGAAATTAAAGCCAAACGTATGGCCATGACGTGACGTCCAAATTCGCTGCGCCACCATGGCCACGCCCTTTTATTAAAAGACACTGTGCTTCAAACCAAGTTAGACCCACTGGTTATCAGTCACCTGACACAGTCTCAAGTTGATTGAGTGTAGACAGCCGGATAGCGACCTTTCCCAGTAAAAATAATGACTTCCTGTTCTCAGGGGGCCTGGCTTTGATGATGTCAGCATATGACCCCATAGGATTGTCGGGAACCTGAAGGTCGTCCATCATGCCAACCTAACATCATATTCCAGCCTAATATGACATGTATTTCATTGAAAAGAAATATGTGGATATGTGATTTGGCGTTTCTTTGAGAAAGTTATTGCATTTTTTCACTTTGGGCGCGAACGGCATATTCGTGCCCCGGTCACACCCCCTAAACATGGCCAAAAACTCATGATTTTGACAACTTTGAATCCCCCATCCCTTAACTGCATATTGACCAGATATGAAGCCGATAGCTCAAAATCCCTAGGAGGAGTTTGTTAAAGTTCGAGGTGAGTAAAATTGAAAAACGGCTAAAAATTGGCGTTTGACCCAAAATGGCCGACTTCCTGTAAATTTTAGGGCATACCCCCAGGAGACCTTTTTTCTTGGTTTGAGGAGCTCTACCTGTGTGCCAAATTTCAGATCTCTACGACTTACGGTTTGGCCTATCTCACTTTAGGAGACGCTGTAGAGCCGTTTGGCCACGCCCACTGACAACGACATTAAGGAACAAGAATTTCACGCGGGTGACAATTTTGGGTACAATCGTGTGCGTTTTGGGGTTTCATGTCTGTGACTTTCCTTGTAGGAGCTATATCAATTTCATCTTTTATGGCGAGAAGTCATATTTTGAGGCGTTGCCACGCCCACACACTTTCATGTATCAAAAAGCTTTTGATAACTTTTGAGCCCTAGTGCCTTAAGACTATACTCATTGATTTCGAAGTCTGTAAGTCAAAAGCTGTAGGAGGAGTTCGTTCAGATTCGACGAGTGTAAACGAGAGAAAATGTCAGCCTTGATCCAAAATGGCCGACTTCCTGTGGGGTTTGGACACTGGGTCCAAGAGACTCTTTTGTAGGTCCTGAGAAGTTACATAGGTGTACCAAATTTCATAAACCTCGGACAAAACATGCCTTGGGGCTGGTTGTTTTAGTGCTTCTAGAGGGCACGTCTGCATTGCATTACATTGCAAACGTGCCGAGTAACTGGTTGAATTGCAGCAGGGCCGAGCTCAATTTGTGGCAGTGGCAGGCAGAACTGGTAGTTCCGGTGGCAGGCTGTGGCATCCTCGTGGCAGCCTTATGGCTTGAGACATCCAGCGTGTTTTTAAGCATTTATTTATAATTTTCTGTGAGTGACAATTCAGAATAGCCGCTCATGCTCTATAATAAACCGGCTGTTTGTGCAATAAATCTTCATCATCCTTTCATCATGTCACACATACACATAGTGCTATTTATTTTCCATGTCAAGTAAATACAATCACCTTATGTTATGGTTCTAAAGCTGTTTATTAAATAATAATCAATAAGGAAATCATTATGTAAAGGTAACAGGCTATAACAATAATGACATCCCGTTTGCCGATAATCAGCATTGGCATCACTTCCGGTGGCAGCTCCACAGACACTATTAACAATAATGACAACCCGTTTGCCGATAATCAGCATCAGCTTCCACAAAAACAGCGGCAACCGCATTGGCAAGCTTTTACGGCCGGTCTGGCAATGTAATGCAATGCAGACGTGCACAGTCTTAATTTCATTTAGTTATTAATTTCATTTATGGGTCAAATAATGCAGCCACATTCTTAAAATGAAAAAGCATTTCTGAAAATAATTTGTCATTTTCAAATTTTACATTTCAAATTGAATTTTGGTATCTATTTGCTGGGGCATATTTTGAAAAATAAATCTCAAAAGTATTTTTGTTTTTCATTTTAATTAAGTGGAAGAATGAGCAGTCTTGCAGAAGAAAATTAAAATGCAAATAGGATTATTGATTACTAATTTCATTTATGAGTCAAACAATGCAGCCACATTCTTAAAATGAAAATGCATTTCTGAAAATGCTTTTTCATTTGAAATATGGTAACGATTTGCTTCCATAGCTGAGGAGCATCTCTCAAAGACTGAACAGAACCATCGGTCCTGACTCTTCCCATAAATCCAGTCCATAACAGAACAACACAAAACGGGTTCAAATACTTTTATCAGGTCCTGCAGAGTTTCAGGTCATAAACCAAGGAATTTGAGCAAGGCACTAACATTTTCCTTAGAAGATCAGACCCTGATGAAATCTGTATTGCAGTGATGTTGCCCTTATAAAAATATGGCTAATGTTGGGAATGACTGTAAACATGAACATGATTTTTCTTTGCCTGCAGTGTGTTTGTTGGCTCTGCTGTTTGGAACGGTCTGGTCCATAACTGGACGGGAATGTTTACCTGGAGGGAATCTGTTTGGGATCGTCATCCTCTTTATGTGCTCTGTTCTGGGAGGGAAACTGCTGGGAATGATCCAACTGCCGACCTTGCCCCCCTTCCCTCCACTGCTTGGTAAAACCCATCATTCAGACTGATTCTAGTCCTAATCTGCCATCATCTGATCCCTTTGGGCCCAAAGGGGCAGCGGCACCAACCGGAGTGTCCATATGTGTTTGCAGGAATGCTGCTGGCAGGCCTCCTGTTGCGTAACGTTCCCTATGTTACCGACGCCGTCTTCATCGACACTCATTGGTCAGCAGCTCTTAGGAGCATCGCCCTGTCCATCATCCTGACCAGAGCCGGACTGTGCCTCGACCCCTCGGTACAAACATTAAAGAACCTCACTGCACCGTCTCCATACATCCTGGTTCAGCTTCTCATATTTCAGTTTTGTGTCCCTGCAGGCGCTGCGCCGTCTTAAAGCGGTGTGTGTCCGTGTTGCGGTCGGCCCCTGCATGGTGGAGGCCTGCATCGTTGCTGTGGTTTCTCACTTCCTGCTCAGCCTGCCATGGGTCTGGGGCTTCATTCTGGGGTAAAACAGGCACACATTCATAAACCTGAAGCGTTGTGTAAAACCTGTAGAACTGAACTGTGTGTTTTTGTGTAGCTTTGTTCTGGCAGCAGTATCTCCAGCTGTTGTTGTTCCTTCAATGCTGCTCCTACAGAAGGAAGGATATGGAGTGGAGAAGGTAACATCATGATTCTGCAGTATGTATGTAAACAGTACCAGAACCAACCCATACCGAAAACCCCTCTAACTAAGCTTCATGATCTAAGATCTCCTGCTGGGGCATCAAGGTTCTCTGTGGCAAAAATGACCCAGACAAACTGACAAGGTGTGTCTTCATGTCACATGACCAGTCAGGGGACCTGAAAACAACCTAGTTTATAGAAGATATCACATCATTTTAAACTTCGTAGACATATTCTTCTAGAATGTGACAAAGTATCAAGCAGCAGATAGGACTATCTAGTCCATACAGTTATTGTCATAAAGAACAGAAACTTTCTGGACCAGAATCTCCTGGTCTAGCATCTTTCTCACAACACAGCTGAACTTCTAAGAGCTTTCAAAGCTCTTTGAGAAGCTGCCTTCTACCTAACCCAGTAAGATGCCCACAACAACCTCAGAAAGTTCCTGCTCTTTGACACGTTGAGCAGTCTACCTGCAGGAGCTGAATTAATCAAACAATCATGTGACTAACCTCTGAAACCTAAAGACAGATCTTCAAAACAGACTCAGTGTCCTGATTCTCTTATGTCTGAGCTCTGCTTTTCATGCTGTCATTAATTTCTATCAGGCGTTTTCTGCATTTTCATCAGGTTAAGGTTCTTTGTACATTCAGTTATTTCTGTTTCATGTCATTTCCTGGTTTCATGCTACTGCTCCTCACACACTAACCAGCTTTATTCAGTCCACCTGCGTCAGTCTCCCTGACACACCTTTGTTCTGCTTCAGTTGTCATTGCTCTCCGCCGGGTCTTCCCATGTCGATGCCGGCCCGATTTGCTTGATGACCAGCTTAAGCGTTCGCCTTTTATTATTAAACTTTTTAACTCACTGTGCTGCTTCTGCCTGTCTGTCTGTATATTGGATCCAGCTCCAAGTTCCTCCTTGATTCTCAGGAACAGCTAAATGTTGCCACCATAAACCACTGAAACCACATGAAGGTTGTTGGACCTTCCGCATAGATTGCTAGAACTGTTTCTGTTGACTGATGAGTTGAAATAAACCAGTAAAAGCTGAAGGTAGCATTTTAGGTCTTTAGTGAACCAATGAGGAGCAGAGATTTAAGGCTTGTGATCCTTTCAGGGAATCCCAACGCTGCTGATAGCTGCTGGGAGTTTTGATGGTATTCTGGCCATAACAGGATTCTCCACCTGCTTGGGAATCGCCTTTTCCACGGGTCAGGCATGCCTCCTTTAATATTCTGCTCAGTTCTACCGTGTTTCTTTACACATGTTGTGTATGTTCTTCCAGGTTCTACCTGGATGAACATCCTCAAAGGTCTACTGGAGGTGGTTGGTGGGATCATAGCTGGACTTATCCTGGGCCTGTTCTTGTGCTTCTTCCCGAGCAATGACCAGGTCCGACATCATGAATAATCTTTTAGAATAATAATAAATGAAGTAGTCTCTGAAGGTCTGTTGTCTTTCTGCAGGAGGACCTGGTGCTAAGGAGGACTCTCATGTTGTTGGGTCTGTCCATATTTTCGATCTTCTTCAGTAATGTTATTGGTTTTGCTGGTGCTGGTGGTCTCTGTACGTTGGTACTTTCCTTCCTGGCTGCTCTGGGGTGGAAGACTGAGAAGGTAATTCACATCCAGGTTTATTTTTCTTCTGCTATCTCACATCTAAAGTATTATATCCTGGTGCTACCTGCTTGGAACCATCTACCCACCACTGGAGTCTCTACATTCCTGGAGTTAAGGTAGTTTATCTGCTCATGCTCTGCTGGAGGAGACCATGGAAATGGTAGGAATAAAAATGGAAATCTGTCGTATTGAGTTTAAAGCATTTGACCCACATGCAGAAAGCAATTCAGGAGACGGTATTGTTTGGTAAAGTGTTTATTTACAACTGGGTGAATAATGCAGGGAACTGGAACCAGGATGCAAACTGCAGAAATAAACAAGAAGGTAAGCAGGAATAACTCTGGGGCTGAACTCATGAAAATAATAAATCTGTCTTTTACAAAGAACGGTGGAGGGATCCACCAGAGAGGGGAGTGGAGAAACCAAGTGGTTGTTTGCCGGTGAGACTGAAGTTGGTGGATATGGTAAGCCAGTAGAGTTTGTAATCCACGAGGTGCAATGGAAGGAGGAGGGTGGACAGGGTTCGCAGATGGAGGTCCGAGGTACACAGGAATCAGGAGGATGACAGCTGGCGTGATCAGACGAAGTTATGAGAGACTTGAGTCTTTGTTCATGGAACTGGAATGCTTCCTTCCAGAAGACGGTTTATCCAGGCAGGATTCAATGCAAGGCACAATCAGGTTCAGGAAACTTGCAGGATACAAAGACAAAGTTACTTGGTGTACAAGGCAAGGTCAAAGGCAAAGGTAACGTGGCTGAGGAGTACCACTAAGGGCAACACTCTGGCAGTGAGTTGCTGGCAGCCTCCTCCTTAAATAGTCCTCTGCAGAATAATCAGGGGAATAGCGAACACCTTTCACCTCTCCTCCATCTAGAGGCTGAGCACAGTAAAAGCACCAACAGACACACAAAGCACAGATCCTGAAAAAACCCAAGAATGTGCCTCCTCTTCATGTCCAGCAAAAGTCTTGACAATTAGTGATCAAACCTGCACACTCTAACCAGCACCTGTAGCTCCTGACTGCAGTCACATTCAGTCACAGACGATTAAAATGTTCTTCAGCTGCTTGTAGGACTGATAGACGCTGATAGATGAAGCTAACGGTATCTCCAGGCTCCAGTGGCGGGAATGGTCGGTCGGTGTTGGGATGTGTTCCAGCCTCTCCTGTTTGGTCTGATTGGAGCTGAGATCACCATAACATCCCTCAGCCCCAGCACTGTGGGTAAGAACCTCCCAGTAAGGACATCGGTCAGGATTATGAACTTATTGCTTCTAATCTGCCCAGCATCACTTCTATGAATGTCTGTAATGTTCCATGTCCTTGCCTCTGAGGAGGCTCCTACACTCTAAAGTCCTCCTGATGGTTCGTGTTTCTGGTCAGGTCTGGGCATGGCCTGCATTCTCATTGGTCTGGTGATCCGTCTTCTCGTCACCTTCCTGCTGGTTCATTTTGGAGGTTTCACACTGAAGGAGAAAGTCTTCATCGCAGTGGCCTGGCTGCCTAAAGCTACTGTACAGGTCTGTTAATACTTATACTGACCTCATGGAGTACATTAATTACCTCTGAATTCTCTGGAGCAGTTGTTCTGGAGTCACTTGAATCAGGTGTGCTGGAGCAGAGACACATCCAGAACATGAAGTGGGCCCTGAGGACCATGGTGGGGAACCACTGGTCCAGAAGATGTTTTAAACTCTTAACACTCATGATATTCATGTCTAGCTGTGATATCCTCATATGACCAAAGAAACCAATGAACCCTGAAATAATAAAACCCACTGAGGCCCAGTCAATGATTGTCTTATTACAGTGCAATAAACCCAGCTGATGGAGGTGTGACTTTGAGAAAGTGTTAGTAATAAATTAACACATTTAACAACACACATCACTTTCACAACCAATATTTAAAGAACTTTTCATTTATTTTTATTTTAATCATAGTGAGCAGAATATTTAATCCCCTGAAGTAACCTTGAGTGCTTCATCTTCATCACCTTAAAGAACCTGAAGAACAACGACACAAAAAGTACGATTAAAACAACTTCAATCCTAGAAATCCTCCTGAAGCATCAGATTCTCACAGTGTCCCATCATGACCACATAAAGAAGCATCAAATGTTCCTTATTCACATTGGAAGGACTTAGGTAGACCCCACCAGTGGTCCATCACAACCGCTCTGCTCCAAAATCGTAAAGTTCTGATGTTTAGAGGCAGATGCTGACCTCAAGGACCTCCCTGATCAACAGGAGTTTAAAAATGTCTCTCTGTCCTCCCACCAGGCTGCTATTGGCTCCAAGGCGTTGGACATGGCGAGGGAGGAGGGGGACGAGACCTCGATTCAGTTCGGTCTGGTTGTGCTAACGTTAGCGGTGTTAGCCATTCTGACCACAGCTCCCATTGGTGCGCTGGGAATTGGACTAACTGGGCCGCGCCTCCTGACACGTTATGTCAAAGGTTAGTACAGAGTATGGAGGTTAGGTCTGGTCCATTGTTAGTTGGTACTGATTTGATTGGACAACCTTGAACTATGAAGCTCCTTCAGGTGCTTCAGTGAATCTGATATGAAGAACAACTGAACTAACCAAGCCTTCTGGATTAGAGTAGACATGTCTCTTAGAACCACATAAAGAAGGTCCAGTTGGCTTATATTCACTTAGCTTCAGTCATTAAAAGGTAAGTCAAGAACCAACAGGTTACCATCACTGACCATCAGGTGTTTTACTGATCTGAAAGAGACAGAAAAGTGTCACAACAACCTGATCTATGCTCTGATGTACCTTCTATCTTCACCTACAAGATGTTTATGTAATTTTCTGTAAATCCCAACAGATGAGACAGAGATGGAAGCCTCGCCCATCAGTCCAAATGGATCTACTGAATAAGAAAACCACGTGATCATTGAGAACAAGGTGTGAAGCTTCTGACTGATCCACCGACTGTCTTTCAGAAGCTGCATGTAGCTGCAGGACATTTTCATCTGTTTGTTTAAATGCTTTAGATGTTCAAGTTTCTCCTCAGCTGAGATGTTAGAAAAGCTTCTGCTAAAGACGACGAACCAAACTACTTCAGCTTTTCTTCTAGATGTTTGAGAATCATTTGTTTCACAGAACGATCTGTAAGACCGTCCTAACTGAGCACCTTGGGTTTATTATTGGGTGTTTCTCATTGTTAAAGTTAATTAAACCTTAGTAGAAACTCAGGGTAAAACCAACCATGTTCAGACAAGAGGATCAGTTTGGTGTTTCATTGCTGGGGAACCTCAATGAGGTGGGTTCTGGTGCAGATGGTACCTGCAGGTATTTAGAGGAACCGTTTCTGGGTCAGTGGCTTCAGAAACTCTGTCCACTAGGCCCACAACAGCTCATGGTTTCTATCTCACTGCTGTGGGTCTAAGCCGGTCTCCACCCACAATCACAGGTTCTCCATGTTTGTTAGGATCTCCCAGAGACCTAAATGTTAAGATGAGAGGTTTCCTGCACAGCTCAGACCTAACTGCTGCTTTGACTTTTTCAGCACATGCAGGCCCGTCTTTTTCTGCAGACAGTGTTCTACCGGGACCTGGTTCTCTTTTTGGGTTCTGTCTGTCTTTGTTAGAAGCCAAAGTTCTGCATATGTGACCATAACTGGACTTTATTGGCACAAACATGTTGATGTGATGCTCTTCTCAAGCTGCAGCAATAAAAACCGAACCTGATCTGACCCGTTTGTTTGTCCAGTTCAACGTCTTCATTCTGTTTTAATCTGATATTATTCACTAAACTGGGATCATATCTTTATTCATGTTTCATTTCCTACTGAAACAAGGTTCTGCATCACCTTCTGATGACCTCTCTGTCATGTGTGTCTCTAGATGGAAACAAATTGGACAGATATTTTTATCCTAAATGCAGCTTTTGTCCTCCTGGAATAAGTTTTGATGAAAACAAAGTGTGTTCATCGGTCTGGTGATGGACCGATCAGAACCAGCTGGAACACTGGATGTTCTCCAGCTGCATCATATGTTTTATACACCTGTACTGTCTTCTCTGCCTGCTCTGAAGTCTGTAGCAGGTCCTGAAGGTTGGATACCAACTTCTAAGTGAGGATCAAAGATGGCTACCATGGGTATTATCTGAGCGGCAGCTGCTGAGGCAGTTTGATGGTTTGCATCTCATTGAATGAGTCACACTTTACTGTCCAAGCTCTGCAGGTGAAGATGTTTCCTCACTGGAGTTAGAGGTCAACTGTGTTCTCAACCGTCTCAGATTTAAACAGAAAGCATCATGAACCCAGTTTCTGAAGTTCTTTAACATGTTGCTTGACCAGAAAGCAGATGGAACATCAGAGCAGATCCAGCTCCTCAGATCCAACCTCAGCTGTCCTGTTCCATCCCAGGAAGGAAGACACGTTCACATTTCAGAACAAGATATGACAGAAAAACTGTAGGAACCACCGTACAGCAGAGGACAACCTGGTATCTTTTCTCAGCTGGCTCCACAACCTTTTAAACATTGAATCATCACCAAGACATCTGACATGTCACTCGGGTTGGTACCACATATGTGACAGAGACCTACTGGACCAAATGGGTCGGCAACATTGAGGACTGAAAAGACTCTTGGTTTAAACCTGATCGTCTTCCTGCAGCTCATCAACATCTTTAAACTTTGAACAAACAGAGAAGTGCATCAGACCCCCAGCCTTTAGACACGCACACACACACACACACACGCACACACACACACACACACACATACACACATCCGTGTTTTACTATCTTTATGAGGACTTTTCAGTTACTTCCATTGACTTCCATTCATTTTCCTTGATTTTTAGTGCCTAACCCTGACCCTAACACTAACCCTAACCCTAACCAGTTAATACCTAACCCTAGCTCTAACGATAACTCAATTCATACCCTAGTTCTAAACCTAACTCCTTTTCCCAGAAAGGAATTTGGAAAAGTGAGGACCTGTAAAATGTCCTCATTTTGTCAAAATGTCCTTACTTTGCAATAAAAATGTGAAAAATGGTTCTCACTCAGCAACAAGTACAACACACACACACTCTGTTTTGCTATATGTAGTGAGGACCATGTGTTGACTCCCATTGACTTCCATTGATTTTCAGTCATTTTCAACCCTTTCTATGCCCTAACCCTGACAATAACCCTAAACCTAACCATTACCAGTGCATGCCTAACCCTAACCTTAATCTAAACTAAATTCACACCTTAGTCCTAAACCTAACCATTAGCAAAATAGGTCGTGAGGACCAGCAAGATGTCCTCACTTTGGTACAAATGGTCCTCAATTTGATGGTGATATCGGACAATTGGTTCTCACTGTGATGCCAAAACAGGAACACACACACACACACACACACAGTTTCCTGTTTCTTTGTAACTGCCATAACTCAGTCTGTTTTCCACACCAGTCACCACACGCAGAAACCATAGAGTTTCTTAGAAATCTACAGGAGCTCCTGAGAGCTGCACAAAACTCAGGCCCCTGATCTGTTGCTATGAAAGAAGTTTCTGACCTCTTATGATATCTGCCTCTGATTTGCTGCTAAATGACCTCAACTGAACACAGTTTGCCCCTCAGATTTAGATTCAGTGCTCAGCAGAGCGGACATGTTTTTATCAGGTGGACCTGCTATTCTCAGCCAGAAAATCTTTACTAAAAAAACCACCAGCATGAGTCTTTGACAGAGGTCGTAGAAGCTTAAAGCTTTGTTTGGTAGATTAAAAATGTTACTATTGTTTTTACCATATGTAAAGATGAATTCTGTGTAGATTGTTCTGGGCATAAGGAAACAGTCACTCTGAGCAGCATGCAAGGCCTGTCTGGAAACAAGTTAGATAAGGAAAAGTTCTTGGAGTGAGGAAAGACTAATGGACTGGTTATTTTAGAAGTGAACTTGTAGGTTGGATGGAAATAGTCCAGCTGGAAAGAATTATGATATCTTGAATCCTGCCAGGTCGCTTTGACAGTAGAGTTCAGCGGTCCAGATAAGCTAATGGAATTGTTATTGTAAACTGTCACATAAACCAGTTTGATTCACTGCAGATGTTTTGCTGGTTCTGTATTCCTGGAACTGCGCTTGAAAATAAATGTTGTGAGTGCCAAAATGTGCATAAGTGAAAGGGTACATCTGATTGGTCAAAAAGCCTCACATACACAACAATGATATGACTGTTGTATATATATCTTGACTCATTTTGGGATTCTTTGGGATTTTGTATAAAGATGTATTCAGAGATGTGTTCTGAATAAAAGGTCCCCCGTGTCGGCTTTGAGAGGAAACCAGTTGTCTCTTCATCATTTTTAAATTGGTAATCTTGCTTCTCCTACAATACCACCACCTTATTGGACTGGTATTCACAGGACAATCCTTAACAGACCGAAATATTATTTAATAAATTATTAAAGAATTAATTTTAAATAATATTTTTGTAATTCATAATCACAGCAGATCAAAAAGTTTCATCACTTAAAAAGATACAGAGTAAACAAAGTATTCTAAGGTCACAATTTACAGATTTGTAGTTTTGTGATGCAGCAATACCCATTATACCCAGGTTCTACCAACCTATACCAACTGGAATCATTACTTATGCAGGACCCCTGTAAGAAGGTGTGTGTGTCTAATTGTACTCTGATGTGTTAAAAAGAGCATGGACTGTTGTTTACCAGATATCTGTTCTCAGGTCAACTCTCACGCTTGCTTGGCAGTGTGGCTCAGTTCTCTACATCTCACCCTGTGCCTGGGGGCTGCTGCTCCTTCTTTGCCGATGACCTACCTCTGTGCGGGGCATATGGCTGCCCTGGGTTGATGCAGTGTATTTGGCTGCCTGGGACCGCTGCGGCCGTCTGGAGACAAGTCCACCTGTCCTTTGCTGCTTTTGGGTGCTGTGTGTTGCAGGCTCTTGATTGTTCTCGCCACACTACTAACTCCGCCACTCCAGAGGCGTATGCATGAACAGTGCAATGGTTTATTCACAACCAGGCATGTATAAAAATTAATTATGTGTGAAAGTCTCCAGAAATCCACGCAACCATTTGGCCTGCTGTTAAAAATGTGCAGAAGCCACACAAATGTTTTACTTAACAATAATAAACTACACAGAACTAAAAAGTTTTTATGGTTTAAACCAGAGCGATGAAATTGAATCACATTCAGCCTCAATAACGTAACACACCTCAGAAAATGATGGAAATAACCTCAAAAAATTATGGAAACAACGTCAGTCGGATGGAAACTGTGAAACTTCCTCTGTTTCTGTCCCCTGTAGATGGAAATGCTCATCGGTCTGAGCACTGAGGAGCACAAATGCATGAGAATCATCTAAGGGACACCTTCATTCTCACTGAGAAGAAAACGGTGTCGGATCAGCAGATGAACTCCTAACAAGTCAGGTTTGATTGTTCCTAAGGTGGACAAGCTGGATACAATCACACATGTCCATAAAAATCTGCTAAAGTTGCTCCTAACTGTGGAACAATGGCAGCTTTGGTTCAGCTGGAGGACATCACCAATCATCAGAAACCCAGTAAATGTACAGAAAGAATCTCTACTTACAGAGCAGGAATCTGACAGATGTTTGCTTCATGGTGTCTCTCAGAGCTCTGATAGATCTGTTCAGATATAATCGGAGACTGAAGGTAAGACCTTCCTCTTCCTCTGAGGAGCAGCAGGAACTTAAGGTCTAATGAAAAGACATGTACATGCTATGCTTATAGGATTTGTATTGCTATGCTTAAGTATGTTTAATAATGTGTGTGTTTGACTAAGACTTACTTTTGCCCAGTGATAACAAGATATTTTTATATGCAAGACTTCTGCCCTATGATAACAGATATTTTTGTATTTCTACATATGTAATTAAAGGTCAAAAGCAGAAATACGGGAAGTGTTGAAAAGTCAGCTGAATGAGTGTCAGACAGCCAGATATGAAATCAGACACTCGATTAAAATGTATTTTTGTACATGCCTGGCTTTTGAATAAAGACTGCTGTTCTTGGGGAAGTAATCAGAAGTTTCAGAGGACGAGCTTCTCCCTGTACAGGCATCTAAAAGCTGCGCAGTCTCCGTGTTTCTATTATTACTTTGTTTTATTAGTAACAATATAGGATGTCTTAGCTTTACCAAACAAACAAACATGCAGGAGTTTAGATTTAACTCCACAATTTGGTGACCCCGACGTGATTTGGGAAAAGCGAGGACTTTCGGCTAAATCAGAACTTGACCAAAAGACTCTGACACTGGGTACCCCCGTATTTTTAACAGAAGGTAAGCAGAAACCGCTGGTTGTCTAGGTGGTGTCCAGAAAACAATGTGGGTTACATTGATAACTGGCCAACATTTTGGGGAAAACTTGGTCTGATCCGGAGAGACGGCATCCATCCCACTTTGGATGGAGCTGCTCTTCTTTCTAGAAATCTGGCCGAATTTATTAGTCCTCCAAAACTCTGACAACCCAGGGTTCAGACCAAGAAGCAGGGTCGTAGTTTAACACTCCTCTCTGCAGCTTCTGTACTGCTACCCACCCATTACCCTATCAAGACAGTGTCTCGCCCACGGCCAAAATTGAATTGATTAAAAAATAATCTAAAAGGAGGAAATCAGGAAAATCTAATAAAAATAAACACAACTCACACCGAAAATAAAAATAAAACAATTAAATGTGGCTTACTGAACATAAGATCTCTCTCTTCAAAGACATTGCTAGTTAGTGACCTGATTTGTGACAATCAGATTGATTTAATTTGCCTCACAGAAACCTGGCTGCAGCAAGAGGATTATGTTACTATAAATGAGTCAACTCCTACTAATTATTTAAATTTTCACATTCCTCGAATCACTGGGTGAGGAGGAGGAGTAGCAACCATCTTTCAGTCTGATTTATTGATTAGCCCCAGACCAATCAATAGCTACAACTCTTTTGAATATTTAATCCTTAGTTTTCCTCATCCAAATTGCAAAGCACTAAAACCTCTTCTGTTTGTTGTTTTGTACCGTCCACCAGGCCCTTACTCTCAATTTTTAGATCAGTTTTCAGACCTTTTATCTGATTTAGTGTTAAATGCAGATAAAGTTATTATAGTGGGGGATTTTAACATTCATGTTGACGCTGAAAGTGATAGCCTAAATATAGCGTTTAATGCTATCTTAGACTCAATTGGCTTTGATCAAAACATTAACAAACCTACCCACCTTTGTCTTCATTCTCTGGACCTTGTGCTGACATATGGCATTGAGTGTAAAGACATAACAATATTCTTTCATAACCCTGTCCTGTCTGACCATTTCTTAATAACCTTTGAGTTTAATTTAACCGAGTACTCCACACCTGAAAGAAAATTTCATTATAGTAGATCATTATCAGGCGATGCTGTAACAACCTTTAAAGAATCTGTTCCACTTTTAATTTCCTCATTATCACTGAAAAGCACAGTGGAGGGCAATCATTCTGTTTCTGCCCCTTCACAAATTGATTCGTTTGTTCATAGTGTTTCTTCATAATTGTGTGATGCATTAGACAATGCAGCCCCCTTGAAAAAGAAGGTAATCATTAATAGGAGGCTAGCTCCTTGGTTTAATTCAGAGCTGCGTACTTTAAAGCACAATGTTAGAAAATTGTAGAGAAAATGGTGCTCTACACACCTAGAGGATTCCTACTTAATCTGGAAAAATAGCCTACTGTTGTATAAAAAGACACTTCACCAAGCTAGAACAGCTTATTTCTCATCATTAATAGAAGAGAACAAGAATAATCCTAGGTTTCTCTTTAGTTGCTAAACTTACACAGAGTCATAGCTCTGTTGAGCCATCCATTCCCTTAGCTCTTAGCAGCCATGACTTTATGGGATTCTTCTTAAATAAAATTGATTCTATTAAAAATAAAATCTTTGACATACTCCCGAAGATGATTACTTCATCCTCAGAAAGTGAGACAACATTGGAAATAACTGTAGAACCTGATTTGTGTTTGGACTGTTTTGATCCTGTGGAGCTTCCTGAGTTATCAGAAATATTAGCTTCATCTAAACCTTCAACTTGTATGTTAGACCCAATCTCAACCAAATTATTTAAGGAAGTGTTCCCTCTGATTACCAGCCCCATTTTAGATATGATTAATCTATCTTTAGTAAATGGATATGTACCACAGGCTTTTAAGTTAGCTGTACTTAAACCTTTACTTAAGAAACCTTCGCTTGATCGAGATGACTTGAAAAATTACAGACCTATATCCAATCTTCCATTCTTATCTAAAATTCTTGAGAAAATAGTTGCTAATCAAATGTGTGAACATTTATACAGCAATGACCTGTTTGAAGAGTTTCAGTCAGGTTTCAGAGCTCATCATAGCACTGAAACAGCTCTGCTGAAAGTCACTAATGATATTCTTATGGCCTCAGATAATGGACTTGTGTCTGTTCTGGTTCTGTTAGATCTCAGTGCTGCATTTGATCCAGTCGACCATAATATTCTCTTAGAAAGGCTGGAATATGCTGTAGGGATCAGGGGAACAGCACTAGGCTGGTTTAAATCTTATCTGTCTGACAGATTCCAGTTTGTTCATGTAAATGATAAATCATCTTTAAACTCCAGGGTTAATTGTGGAGTACCACAGGGTTCAGTACTTGGGCCAATTCTCTTTACTATATATATGCTTCCAATAGGTCAAATTATTAGGCAGCATGGGATAAATTTTCACTGTTACGCTGATGATACTCAGCTTTACTTATCCATAAATCCTGATGAGCCCAACCAGTTAGATAGACTACAAGCATGTCTTGAAGATATAAAAACTTGGATGACTTTAAATGTTCTGCTTCTAAATTCAGAGAAGACAGAAGTTGTCGTCTTTGGACCAGAGTCTTTAAAAAAGAAACTGCTCAGTCAATAACTTAACCTGGATGGCATTAAATTGACCTCTGATAATAAAATAAAAAACCTTGGTGTTATTTTTGACCAGGACATGTCATTTAAATCCCATATTAAACAGGTTTCTAGGATTTCCTTCTTTCATCTCCAGAACATTGCCAAAATTAGAAATATTCTATCTAGGAGTGACGCTGAAAAACTAGTCCATGCATTTGTTACTTCAAGGCTGGACTATTGTAATTCTTTACTATCAGGATGTCCACAAAATGCAGTTAAAAGCCTTCAGCTGATTCAAAATGCTGCATCAAGAGTTCTGATGAAAATTAAAAAGAGAGATCATATTTCTCCTATTTTAGCTTCCCTTCATTGGCTCCCTGTTAAATCCAGAATAGAATTTAAAATTCTCCTCCTCACATATAAAGTCCTTAATGATCTAGCTCCATCATACATCAGAGATCTGACTGGTCCATATGTTCCTAACAGAGCATTTCGTTCTCAGACTGCAGGTTTACTGGTGGTTCCTAGAGTCTCTAGAAGTAGAATGGGAGGCAGATCCTTTAGTTATCAGGCTCCTCTCCTGTGGAACCAGCTCCCAGTTTTAGTCCGTGAGGCAGACACCCTGTCTACTTTTAAGGCTAGGCTTAAAACTTTACTTTTTGATAAAGCTTATAGTTAGAGTGGCTTAGTTTATCCTGAGCTATCTTCCTTATTTTTTACCTCTGTCTTCCTCCCTCCCTGTTGGTTGGAGTAAGGGGGAGTCAGGTTTAGCCTAAACCGACTCAGTTATGGTTGAGGTGCAAACACACCCTCCATTTCTGCTACCTGTGTGACCCCTTCTCTTTTCCAATGGTTATAATCAGTCTGACAGAGAGAGGTATCCCAATCCTTGTGGTTTTTAGTATAACAATGACCATCAGTGGGACCCTTTGTGAGGTTCCTTGAGACGACATTGTTGTAAATAAGCGCCGTTTAACTAAATAATCTGAACTGAAACTATCTGTGTAGTTATGCTGCTATAGGCTTAGGCTGCTGGAGGACATAACAACCACTTTCACCCTCTTCGCTACATTCTCACACTACTCTCCAATTTTGCATTATTTGCTGTTATTTCAGTTTTTAACTTTGTTCTCTCTTTTCTCTTCCTAGAAGCTACACCCGGCCTGACTCTGTGTCTGCCTGTGACACCTTTCTGGAGAGGGGAATTGTCCGAGCTCCTGCTGGCAACAACTTAATGCTCACCTTCTACCAATGATCCACATAGCCCTGTCTTTTAGTGTTTAACCCTTTCTCTCTCCTAGACATGGAAATTGACTGAGCTTTTACTGTAATTAACTCTATGTGCTCTCTTTCAGACTCTAACCTTGAAAACTGGCTCAGAGTTTATCTGTTCTTTCTTTCTAGGTGAAATGACTAAAGGAGCTACATCCATTAACATTTACCTTTCCTTCCCATAGAAAGTACTTCTGGATCAGTGCTTCTTTGTTCCTTTTGTGTCTCTGCTCTGTTCTCTCTAACCCCCAGTCGGTCGTGGCAGATGGCCGCTCACACTGAGCCTGGTTCTGCTGGAGGTTTCTTCCTATTAAAAGAGAGTTTTTCCTCTCCACTGTCGCTACATGCATGCTCAGTATGAGGGATTGCTGCAAAGTCAACGCCAGTGACTGTCCACTGTCTCTACATGCTCATCCAGGAGGAGTGAATGCTGCAAGTCACTGACTGGATGTAATCTGCTGGGTTTCCTTAGATAGAAAAACTTTTTATCCAATTTGAATAAAAAGCTAACTCCGACTGCACTGTTCAATTGTTAGGAGTAATTGGAATGTATGAACCTGACTTTGTGAAGAGCCTTGAGACAACGTGTGTTGTGAATTAGCGCTATATAAATAAAACTGAATTAAACTGAATTGAACCTGTTTAAACGAACTCTGCACTTTTGGCATTGTCGATAGGCCTAAATTGTGTCTGAGTAAGTGAAATGTTCTGCTAAATTTAACACGGTAAAAGGGTTAGAGTCCCGATAAAAGGGTTAGAATCCCGGTAACAGGGTTAGAGTCCTGGTAAGAGGGTTTAAGTCCTGTAGTTGAAAGATACTACAAATTCTGTTTCCTGAGTTTGGCAACTCCACATGTTTTCTGACAAGGATTCATGATATGGCTGGGTTAGAGTCCCTTGGCGTGGGAAACTATAAAGAACAGAATGTTAGAGTCCTTCTATGGGGTTCGAGTCCCCATAAACCAGTAAAAGAAGGTTAGAGTCCTTCTGCGGAGTTTGAGTCCCCATAAATCAGTAATAGAGTCCTTAAAATAGGGTTAGGGTCCCCAGGTTGTGCATTGTATTCTGGAGTCAGAGAGCTAAGACCGGGCAAAAAACACAAAGGTTTGAATGCTGTGTTTTATTTGAGTTCTGTCTCAATAAAACCAGATTACAGATGTGGTAAAACTTTAAAACACATAGTCAAAAGTCCCGTGAAGCTATGAGCAGGCTGTGGGCCTGTGAGATCAGTAACAGTCAGGGTGTGAGTGTGAGTTATAAATAACATTTGTAACAAGACCAGCATGATAACCTATGAGCTGAATAGGATAATTCAGCAAGACTAGTTAGAAACTGGAGCGCATTTAGTGCACTCCAATAATAGATAGAAGTTGCATAAAACATAAACACATTTTCCTTGGTAAAACAAACCTTTAAAATGAAAATGGAAAAAATTGGGTTATTTTTGAAGGTAAGAAAGATTCTGATTGGACAGTGGTACCACACAAAAATTAAACTAATCTCATGTTTTCTAAAACACTGCATAGAAAAGGATTTCAGAACCGTGGAGTTATTTTCCACCACAGTAACAAGTTTTTAAGCATGCTTTTTCTTTATTTTAAAACAGATCTGTATTTTTGTTTTGTTTTTGGCTTTTTAGCATAATGTTTGTCTGAAGCTTCTTATGAACTGGGTTAGAAGCAAATATGATCTGAGGTAAATTAGGAGCTGTGAACTAATAATTTTAAATCTGATTATTGTCCAAGCAGAAATAATACACCAACAGGTCTGGGGATATTCAGCCAATCCTTCAAGATAGCTAACATCATTGTTCAATGCAGTAGTACTCAACCTGTGGTTCCTGGACTCCTGAAGCCTGTAAGCCATAGATTTTGGGTCCATAAAATTATAATATTTAATTAAAGGTAGACCGATTAACTATTAAAATAGATCTAAGCCAATGATGGGTTCCAGTCATTTGGTGGCTTTGAAATGCAATAATACTCAAAATTTCTACTCTGGGGACACAGATTGGGGTTGAAGAGTTTAGTTTTGGAACCAAGGTTAGGATTTTTATGACAGAATCAAGACAAGTAAAATCCTTTATTTTAGGAAAAGAAAAGAAATAAAGGCTCTCTTAACAGTAAGAGGATGGTCGGCTCAAACTCCAGTCTCTTTGTTTGATTTCTTAGGGTTTAAAGATTAAAGGAATACATAGGAGTACAAAGGTATACAAGGTGATTTCAGATTATTAAGAGATAAAATATTGGAACATTTATCAGCATTTGGATTATTAAAGACGGGTTCTAGTAATAATTTTCTCCCCAACTCTCAAAATTTAAATAGCCAAATTAAGGAAAATTATGTGTCTTCCTTTTGAAACACTATGTGGAAAAAAGTCCAGTTTGGAGTCAAGCTTCTTATCTTAATTTCTGATTAAGTCAAACACTGCAGTTTTGTTTAGTTTGGGTATAACATAAAAATGTCAATGCCGGCTTAAAATACTTCTTTACATTTAACCTGAGCAGAGAAATTCTTGAATGCAGCTGCGATCAAATTGAGAAACAAAAAGAGAATTATAACAATAACTCTCAGGATTGTAGTTATTATTATTACAGAGTTACATTACAAAGAATTAGCAAAAGGTTTCAGCATCAGTAAATTTGGATTCATTTAAGAGAAAACTGTTGCTGTGCTTCTAAATACTTTGAGATCTCTTTGGATTATGTGCACTCATTTTTAAAAAGGATCCTGACGATTGTCATAACAAAATTAATCAATTATAGCATTAAAAGATATGGCTGAGAAAACATATTCTGACAAGAGATTGTTAAAAACTTCTTTGAATTCTTGAAGCTTCAAATTTGGCCATTTGTCTGTCTTTGATGTTTTGTCTTTGTTTTGTTGGAATAAATGTTTGTTTATATGTTGCATGAAACAATAATTTCATATTTGGCTCAGATTGTGTGCATTCTTGATTCTCTCCTCTTTGAGAGAGGTTAGTTTTCAGCTCTGTGAGGCGACCTTGACGAAGAGATGCAGCTGCCTGAGAACAGAGATAACACTTCTGCACAAAAGGCAGAAGCCTGTCTCAACAGTATATGTCAGTCTACATGAGATACTAACAACTTCACCTACTGGTATAATATAAAGATCTGATTGAATATGTGAAACAAACAATGATGAAAGTTTTTCAACAGGTGATGCTCATCCAGGAGGAAGACAGTGTTCCTAGGAAATGCAGCTCATTCATTAACAATCAATTTTTCTCCTATAGGTGGAAGTTTTGCTGACTAATCATAGGCTGGATCTATGAAACATTATGAGCACAGAACAAATGACCAAGGTTCTGACTGACTTATGAACCTCACTGACCTGACAATGATAACATGACACCCAACAGATAACACCTTTAAGGTGGACCCACTAAGACCACCTTATTGATTCTTGGTGAATAAAAAAGAATTGAAGCGTTCAAAACAGACCTAGTGGAAACAAAAGGGGTTATGAGGAAACAATGTGCATTTTAAGAATAATAGAAGTCAAATTATGCTCAAATTTTTACAAATAAAATGACTCTGACAGAGAAATAAGTAAGTAGTGTGTGAATGTGTGTGAATGGGAATGACTGATTTCATTGTAATGCATCTTTGAGGGACCTTAAAAGCGCTAATAAAGGTCTGATGTTCTGATGATCTTTGCCAAATTTATATCTTAATAAGGTTTCTAGAATCTTTTTTGAAAAATCATATAAAGATGGCAAAGGTTCTACCTGTATTAAAAATACTGATAACCATAAGAAAGTTCATAGATCCGTCTTCAATTTTTCACAATTCTTTTACAAACAGGTTATTTAAACTTTCATGTGGCCAAATGTCTGTGTTTGACTTTCTGTTTTTGTGAAATAAATGTCTGTTTCATGTTATGTAAAAATTAGAGTCCTCAACATTACCATAATAATATTAGGTCAGTTCTCTATGGTAAAACAAAAAGATTTTAACAGACGTTTAGACTTTTTCCAGTCAGGTTCAAAATGATTGAATTAGACTCAAACTTAACATAAGATGAAATGAACCTTAACAGAATTTCTGGATTGGACTGAAGTAGAGAAAATAACTTTACATATGTTTCCGTTAAAGGCTGCATCACATCTAAACTTCCCCTCACACTGAACATGTCAGATCTGTTATTTAAAGATGCGGACGTGCTGAAACACTGACAGCAGCAACAGAAGTTAGAACTTGGCTGAACAGTGGACCTGTTAAAAAGATGATATTTATCAGATAGAAGATAAACCAATCCTCCCAAAAAATTTATACAACACAGCGTCTACAGTGACACATTGGGAAGACCCACGTGTCAAGGAGGAAAAAGAGGGGGAGGTGGATTGTTTAAGTAAAGCGCAGCTTATAGCCCAACTTTGAGCCGGTATTGGCCTCTCCCCAAGATAGTCTGCGTTTCCAAATCGCAACCCCCCCATTAAGCACCAGTGAGTCCACAGCTTCTGTTTTCTGGTGAGACTGATTTAATTTTATTGTATATTTTTCAGATCTTTATAAAAAATCATTATTTTAGCAATTGTGTTTTCCTGTAACACCATTTAAACCCATACTAACCGCTTCGGACAGCCAGAGTGTGGGGGAATACTGGCTGTGAACGCCATGTTGAGGGAGAGCCTTCCAGTAACAGCATTGATACAAACAATCTTTGCGTTAATGCAGCTCCAGTTTAGGTGCAAACAGATGTTTTCTATGGCACGGAGGTGTTTCACAATACTACAAGTAGGGGGAAAAATAAAAAAAGAGAATAGTTTCTGCTCAGTCTGCCGTGGGATGATACCCTTCATCTCATTAGACAATGGTGGGTGTTGCACCCTTCACCTCCCCTCCTTTCAAAAAAAAAAAAAAAATATGCAAGGGCATAAACCTCCATGGTAGCAAAAATCGATATCTTGCAAGAGATTGCTCAAATTGTTTTTATATTTCTGCTTTTCTCTTTTTGCAATGTTTTTAAAAAAAAAAATCTTCAGCCAAGAATCTGTACGTTTTGTTGTTTGCACCACTTCCTAACAAATCCAAAAGGCTGGAGAAGAGTGACTTAATCGATCTATAGCAAGTCAAACAATTATTTACACGTGATCCTATTTTATTATGATAAAAACAATGTTTTAGTTTGCTTTAAAACGACTCATAGGAGCTACAAACACACCGTTATAGTATTATTTGGATTCAAAGGGCAACAAGTGTCTGTATTCATTTTTCCTGAACTTTTAATTATGATCTGATCCAATTCTGAAGCAAATCCTCCACAGCATGGGGTGTAAAGTAATCATTTGACAACTTATACTTGTTTTAAAATTGTATTTGACCACATTTATAGCTTACAGTTTGATATCAAAGAGTATTTATTTAAATGCCTTTTAAGAAATCTGTATTTTCTTATTTTCTGCCCTATTTTGCAGCACACATTCCTGCTGTAGTGTATGTTTTCACAGGGTCACATGGGTATTTACAGGCAGTCACACATTGCAGCCACAGTGTAGCCTATATACGGCCATGCATTGGCATGCATCTCTGTGCTGCTCTGGTTAGAAAACTTTCCTCCTGCAACCTGAGCTTCTGTTTTAGTTTACAGTTTTCATTTTTGACTGATGAGTTAAATTTGTTTTCACATTTTTTAAACACCTTAAATGTAATCAGGTTTTGCAATGTCATGCATGAAAGGAGTGGAAAAGAACTACAGGTCCTTCTCAAAATATTAGCATATTGTGATAAAGTTCATTATTTTGCATAATGTCATGATGAAAATTTAACATTCATATATTTTAGATTCATTGCACACTAACTGAAATATTTCAGGTCTTTTATTGTCTTAATACGGATGATTTTGGCATACAGCTCATGAAAACCCAAAATTCCTATCTCACAAAATTAGCATATGTCATCCGACCAATAAAATAAAAGTGTTTTTAATACAAAAAACGTCAACCTTCAAATAATCATGTACAGTTATGCACTCAATACTTGGTCGGGAATCCTTTTGCAGAAATGACTGCTTCAATGCGGCGTGGCATGGAGGCAATCAGCCTGTGGCACTGCTGAGGTCTTATGGAGGCCCAGGATGCTTCGATAGCGGCCTTTAGCTCATCCAGAGTGTTGGGTCTTGAGTCTCTCAACGTTCTCTTCACAATATCCCACAGATTCTCTATGGGGTTCAGGTCAGGAGAGTTGGCAGGCCAATTGAGCACAGTGATACCATGGTCAGTAAACCATTTACCAGTGGTTTTGGCACTGTGAGCAGGTGCCAGGTCGTGCTGAAAAATGAAATCTTCATCTCCATAAAGCTTTTCAGCAGATGGAAGCATGAAGTGCTCCAAAATCTCCTGATAGCTAGCTGCATTGACCCTGCCCTTGATAAAACACAGTGGACCAACACCAGCAGCTGACACGGCACCCCAGACCATCACTGACTGTGGGTACTTGACACTGGACTTCTGGCATTTTGGCATTTCCTTCTCCCCAGTCTTCCTCCAGACTCTGGCACCTTGATTTCCGAATGACATGGAGAATTTGCTTTCATCCGAAAAAAGTACTTTGGACCACTGAGCAACAGTCCAGTGCTGCTTCTCTGTAGCCCAGGTCAGGCGCTTCTGCCGCTGTTTCTGGTTCAAAAGTGGCTTGACCTGGGGAATGCGGCACCTGTAGCCCATTTCCTGCACACGCCTGTGCACGGTGGCTCTGGATGTTTCTACTCCAGACTCAGTCCACTGCTTCCGCAGGTCCCCCAAGGTCTGGAATCGGCCCTTCTCCACAATCTTCCTCAAGGTCCGGTCACCTCTTCTCGTTGTGCAGCATTTTCTGCCACACTTTTTCCTTCCCACAGACTTCCCACTGAGGTGCCTTGATACAGCACTCTGGGAACAGCCTATTCGTTCAGAAATGTCTTTCTGTGTCTTACCCTCTTGCTTGAGGGTGTCAATAGTGGCCTTCTGGACAGCAGTCAGGTCGGCAGTCTTACCCATGATTGGGGTTTTGAGTGATGAACCAGGCTGGGAGTTTTAAAGGCCTCAGGAATCTTTTGCAGGTGTTTAGAGTTAACTCGTTGATTCAGATGATTAGGTTCATAGCTCGTTTAGAGACCCTTTTAATAATATGCTAATTTTGTGAGATAGGAATTTTGGGTTTTCATGAGCTGTATGCCAAAATCATCCGTATTAAGACAATAAAAGACCTGAAATATTTCAGTTAGTGTGCAATGAATCTAAAATATATGAATGTTAAATTTTCATCATTACATTATGGAAAATAATGAACTTTATCACAATATGCTAATATTTTGAGAAGGACCTGTAAATGTTTTTTTGCATCAAGTTGCCAAATATATTTCAATGATTATTGTAATTTTAAATGTGTCATTTAAAGAATTTGCTTTGTGTTTAGTAGTTTTTCTTTTTAAAGCATTTACTTACAGCATCTGAAACTGAAATAATATTTAAAAGTCTTAAGTGTAAACACCCGTTAACGTTATTCTTAAGTGATAAAAAACATTTATTTAGACTTTTTTAACAAGTTTGTTTGGATCAATGAAGCTGTCATATGTTGTGCTAATTTTTTTTTTACCACTTAGGGTTTGCAAGAAATAATTATAATATGAGGATATTTTCAAATTTATAGTAAATTCATTTCTCAGACTGACAATTTTGCATTTATGATGCATCCAGGAATCACCTTTAATGTGAATAAATATCCTATAAACCCCCTCCAATATCTAGTTTTCATGAAACACTTTAAATTCCTATACTAAATGTTAAAAAATGTTACATTTTGGTTTGTGTGTCATCTGTATTTTCTGTTAATCAACAAAGCACATAGAATCCCATGCTTACTATTTCAACATAATCAGATCAGAAGACCTGTTTTTAAGTCTTTATCCCTCATCAGTTTTTGTTTTAAACCAACATTTGTGACATTTTCAATGGTTTCCAACTGTCAGACACAGTCCTGGTAGCTATCTTCAATTTGACTACAAATGCATGATAAAGATTTACTGTAATACATCTAAATTGGAAAACATGGGCGATAACTTCAGTGTAAAAGTTTTGAATGAACTGATTTAGTTTGGAATTGGAATCCTTGTTTTTGCTTCCCATCTGAGCATCAAGTGAAGGTGATCAAAAGAAAGTGGTCAGAACCCAGGTGGACGGGTCCATTCCAGGTCACAGAAAGAACCTATCATGCGGTGAGGCTCAAAGGTAAAGGTGACACCTGGTGCCATTGGGGTCAGTGCACCGCAGCCGAGAATCCACAGAGGTCTCTCAGTCCAGGAAAACCTGAGAGAGAACACGACAACAGAAGAGCCACCTCCTCTCCCTACAGAAGGGGCAGAATAATCTCCTAGGGGTGAGGAGAAGTCATCATACCCATAGGTTAGTCTACACCTTGGGTTCAACAATCTGCAAAAGTATTCATACCCACATAGGGGCAGAATAATCCCCTGGCATGAATCTCAGGCTCCAGGTCAGTCTACACCTGTGAGTTGAAGACGACGACCAGGACAGCATACAGCAGAAGAGGCGGAAATGATTGAGCTTCTCTCTCACAGGGTGGTTGTAGCTGCTCTCCCACCCAGAACAGAACTGAATTAAAAAAAATACTGAACTAAACCTTTTGTGTCTCTGTTAATTTTTTGACAGGTATCAAAGATTATATTACTCACAAGTGTTACCAGGAATGATGATGAGGAGCAGGAAGGCATGCTGAAGATTTAAAGTTGCTTAAAATATAACCTGTGGGGAATTAGAGAGTGAAGTCTTAACAGACTTCAAAAAGGGGAAATTGTTGGAAAATATTCATGCTATGCGTATAGGATTTGAATTGCTATGTTTAAGTATGTTTAATAATGTGTGTGTTTGACTAAGACTTACTTTTGCCCAGTGACAACAAGATATTTTTATACGCAAGACTTTTGCCCAATGATAACAGATATTTTTGTATTTCTACATATGTAATTAAAGGTCAAAGGTAGAAAAACAGGAAGTGTTGAAAAGTCAGCTGAATGGGTGTCAGACAGCCAGATATGAAATCAGACACTCGATTAAAATGTATTTTTGTACATGCCTGGCTTTTGAATAAAAACTGCTGTTCTTGGGGAAGTAATCAGAAGTTTCAGAGGATGAGCTTCTCCCTGTACAGGCATCTAAAGACCGCGCAGTCTCCGTGTTTCTATTATTACTTTGTTTTATTAGTAACAGTATAGGATGTCTTAGCTTTACCAAACAAACGAACATGCAGGAGTTTAGATTTAACTCCACAACCTCCACCCAGATGGAGCTAGCTGTGGGTTAGGGGCATCGTGACACGTCCTGTCCTCCTTTCTGGCTGTGGTTCATTGTGAAATTATTTGCTCCTGTAGATTTTCTTCACTTGATCTAATTTCTCTTCACTCTGACGCTTGTATGTTGTTCTCATCTTTATAATGAAAACAGCCCAATGACAATGTTGGGCTTCTATGGGCTCCTGCCTGTCGCCCCCTATTGGTGAAACTGAGCAAAGAAAAACACAAATTACAAAGCAGAAGATTCAGTCACACGATAGATAGATAGATAGATAGATAGATAGATAGATAGATAGATAGATAGATAGATAGATAGATAGATAGATAGATAGATAGATAGATAGATAGATAGATAGATAGATAGATAGATAGATAGATAGATAGATAGATAGATAGATAGATACTACTGTAAAGTGCCTTTAGTGTGAAGATGGGTGTTGGAATAATTGAATATAGATTTATCTTGTGGAAGTGTGTTGTTACAAGATAATGGTGTTTATGACCTGTTTATGATGCAGCTGTTTCTCCCATCCTTTAGAGAGTAATGTTCTTTGTAACTAGGGACCCTGAAAAATAATAAAAAGAGAGGAACGGACAGATGGTTTTCAGAGAGGTAGGAGATTTGTAACTGAAACACATCTCTGTCTGTTCTCCTCGCAGTGAGTAAAGTAACTAATTATTTGTCTTTCTCTTCTTTTTGTGATGTTATAAGTATTTTAGGTTGTTTGAACCTGACAAACACCACAAACCATTTTTCCAAGGTTCTTAGGTAAACTGAACCAAAATGAACATACACTTCGCACACGTTCAGTGCAATAAATTCCTCTCCAACACAAAGATAACACAAAATCAAGTACTCAGTCAAAACTGTGTTGGTGGGTTTTTTATAACTGATAAAAATAGCCGCCCAACCTAGCAAACTCAAAGTAACAATAAAATGACATCTGAAATAATTGAAACGAACTTCAAATTATGTTTTCCCTCAAGACTGGACAGATGTACTCACTTCACCTAGAACTTTTGGGCAGTCGGGGTGTGGAAAATGCTCCAAGACGTTAAATGTGAGCAGCCACAATGGCGCTGGCACAAGGTCGCAAGCCGCGTCGTTAACGTGGTTGAGGAATGATGGACAGGATGTCTCCTCCGGCTGGCAAAAAGAGCGGTCTGTACACAGCTCAGCAGCGCGTCACGCTATTGGTCAAAACGCTCCGTAACGTCGTCAATTGGATAATATCTTTCAGGAGAGGAGGTCCTACCAGAAAACAAATTTTTCTTTTCTTCCAATTTGAGGCTCTGCAATTCAAAATGTCACAGTGAAAGACTTATAAAGCGCGTTTAAACAGTAAACCAGCAGTTCAGCTCTAAATCAACAACCATCACACCAACTGGAGATTTAAGGCACATAAAGGTGGTCTGATTAACAGAAATATACTCTACTTTTCTTTTTTCTGTAAATAAAGAAACAGAAAATTGAGAACTATTAAAAACAAAAAGGATACTATCTATTTGTTTCACTATTTTGTCATTTGTAGAAATTAAATGTTTATTATAAAATGTTATTTTAATTTTTTGGTATTTTTCTGCTGAGATCTCCTCTTTTTAAAACATTTGCTGTTGACAATTTTACAGTGGACCATATCTTCTTTTTACATTTTGCTGCTGTAAAAATGAAGGCTTGTGTTTGCTTCACAATCAACACGTCTATACCGTAAATCTGAATGTGCACAACTCCATAAGCTGCAGTTTTACCCAAATAATTCAGTAAAATTTAAGGTTTTTAGATATTTCTATCATTATAGTATTTTCTTATAAAATGTATGCATATTTATTTGTTTTCACTTTAAATAATTCTAATTTTCACAATTTTCTACAGTAAAATTAAACATTATTTTCAAGTTTCCCAATTAACTGTTATTTTATGTATTTAATACAGGAGAAGAACATTTTTGTCTTTATGGTCTTTTACTGTTGCTATTTCACGGTCTTTTGCTGTATTTTTTACTGACTTTTTTTTTTACAATGTAGAAGATTCTTCGGTTATCTCCAACCTCTAACAGCTTAGAACATGTGCTCACCCACATTATGGGTCAGCTGAAGATCATTTACCCAGAAAGGTTGGCTGTCTGTGTGGTCCAGGGACAGAGCAAAGTTCAGGATAACCAGGAAGAGAGAGAGATCAGCGTTCTTCCTGACAGACGAAGCAGAAGACATGGACAAGGTGAGATTGAAACCCTCTGAGATGTTTAGCAGACATTTGGACACTTGTTTTAAAGACATGTGTACAGGTGAACTCTGCAGTCATGTATGAGGTGTGATCATTTAGGTCTAAATTACTGTTAATTGTTTACTAAAACCAGCCGCCACAGAGACAGTTTCTTCCCCCAGGCTGTTTCTCTGATAAACATTTAATACATTACCAAACAACCTGGGTGCTGCACGGTGGTGCAGTTGGTAGCACTGTTGCCTTGCAACAAGAAGGTAAGAAGGTCCTAGGTTTGATTCCCAGCTGGGGTTGTTTCTGCATGGAGTTTGCATGTTCTCCCCGTGCATGTGTGGGTTCTCACTGGGTACTCTGGCTTCTTCCCACAGTCCAAAGACATGCCTGTTAGGTTAATTGGTCTCTCTAAATTGCCCTTAGGTGTATGAATGAGTGTGTGTGGTTGGTTGTGTGTTGCCCTGTGATGGACTGGCGACCTGTCCGGGTTGTACCTCCCTCTCGCCCATAGACTGCTGGAGATAGGCACCAGCTTCCCTGTGACCCACTATGGAATAAGCAGTAGAAAATGACTGACTGACCAAACAACCTCATACTGAAGTTGCAATTCCACCTTGTATATTGTATTTAAGGACATAAAGATATATGCAGAATATATCTTATAATGCAAAACCCCAAAAAAAAAAAAAAACCCACAGAGCAAAGTGTACCGGAGTCAAATTCCTTGTTTGTTGTATGTACGAACTTGGCAATAAAGCTAAATCTGATTCTGAAATTAAATTTCACGTTCAGAGATGGATCCATCAGATCTGACCTCATGTGATCATTTAGGTCTAAATTAAATTAGATCAGATCTGACCTCATGGAGGGAGATGATCCAAACCAGCAGCAGGATGGATCCATCAACATGTACAGAGTCTTTAAGCATCAAGTTAAAGACCTTCATCTTTGAGCTGAATTAGTTCTCATCAGGTTAGAGAAAAAAGGTTCATGTATTTCTGTTCCATATAAAGAATCATTATCACATTTGAATCATTGATTTAATGTTAATTAACCACATCTTTGATATCTCATCGGTCTCTCCTGGTCTTATGATCACAGCAGGAACATCATTTCTCTGAAGGGATTATTTCACTGCAGCTCTTTTCATATTCAGAGGTTTTTAAGCCCTCTGTTTAGGCTGTAAAATAAAATGTGTGATCAGGGTGAGATCCGGGGACCAAAGGTCATTCAGTCATTTTCTACCGCTTATTCCATAGTGGGTCACGGGGGAGCTGGTGCCTATCTCCAGCACTCCATGGGCGAAAGGCGGGGTACACCCTGGACAGGTCACCAGTCCATCGCAGGGCAACACACAAACAACCAAGCACACACTCATTCATACACCTAAGGGCAATTTAGATTGACCAATTAACCTAACAGGCATGTCTTTGGACTGTGGGAGGAAGCTGGAGTACCCGGTGAGAACTTACGCATGCACAGGGAGAACATGCAAACTCCATGCAGAAAGACCCCCGTCTGGGAATCAAACCGAGGACTGCTTTCACAGTCTAACGGGGACTGTTACTAAATACTTTGAAGTCATCCATTAATATTGATTATTATGTGTGTATCATTTTTATACCTAAAGATTTCCTCAGTCTCCGAGGCATCTTAGTATTTGGGTGAAGAAAAGATAATGTCCAACTTTACAGTTGTTCTGTATTGTCTCTGTCCTGGTTTGTCTTCAGATGAAGATGTCAGACTTGTCTTCGTTCTGCTGTGCAACATGTATTACTCTGAAGGATCGATGTCCACGACCAAAGGGACTTATCAACCTGCTCCTTACAAAAGGTGACAGCCACCCACTGTTGCACAGACATTCACCACCACTGTTAGACCTTCACTGTAAGACCCCCACTAACCCCTACTATAAGACCCACTGTTTTTCCACAGAAGGAACTCTCATTTTTAAACCAGTTCAGTTTGGGTACCTTCAAACTTTGGTGTTTGTTGAGGACCGATGTGCGTTTCCACCAGTTTTGGAAAACAAGCATGAGTCATCAACAGTGGGTGTTACACAACTAGGGGGGGAAAGCTTGGTAGCGAGACAGTGGAGCTTGCTCAGCTGTGTGCAGTCTTCATTGGTTCCCTGTTAAATCCAGAATAGAATTTAAAATTCTCCTCCTCACATATAAAGCCCTTAATGATCTAGCTCCATCATTCATCAGAGATCTGATTGGTCCATATGTTCCTAACAGAGCACTTTGTTCTCAGACTGCAGGTTTACTGGTGGTTCCTAGAGTCTCTAGAAGTAGAATGGGAGGCAGATCCTTTAGTTATCAGGTTCCTCTCCTGTGGAACCAGCTCCCAGTTTTAGTCCGTGAGGCAGACACCCTGTCTACTTTTAAGGCTAGGCTTAAAACTTTCCTTTTTGATAAAGCTTATAGTTAGAGTGGCTTAGTTTATCCTGAGCTATCTTCCTTATTTTTACCTCCGTCTTCCTCCCTCCCTGTTGGATGGAGTAAGGGGGAGTCAGGTTTAGCCTAAACCGACTCAGTTATGGTTGAGGTGCAAACACACCCTCCATTTCTGCTACCTGTATGACCCCTTCTCTTTTCCAATGGTTATAATCAGTCTGACAGAGAGAGGTATCCCAATCCTTGTGGTTTTTAGTATAACAATGACCATCAGTGGGACCCTTTGTGAGGTTCCTTGAGACGACATTGTTGTAAAAGCGCTGTTTAACTAAATAATCTGAACTGAAACTATCTCTGTAGTTATGCTGCTATAGACTTAGGCTGCTGGAGGACATAACGACCACTTTCACCCTCTTTGCTACATTCTCACACTACTCTCCAATTTTGCATTATTTGCTGTTATTTCAGCTTCTAACTTTATGTTCTCTCTCTTTTCTCTTCCTAGAAGCTACACCTGGCCTGACTCTGTGTCTACCTGTGACACCTTTGTGGAGAGGGGCATCGTCCAAGCTTCTGCTGGCAACAACTTAATGCTCACCCTCTACCAATGATCCACATGGCCCTGTCTTTCAGTGTTTAACCCTTTCTCTCTCCTAGACATGGCAACTGACTGAGCTTCTACTGTAACTAACTCTTCTAACTCTTCTTTTTCCTGCTCTTGGTGGAGGTGGACACTTTTTCTCTGTCTCCCGCACCCCTCCCATATCTGCCCTGCTTCAGCTCTGTGTCTTGTCTTTTTTTTGGAGCCTCTTTTTGCACATCTTCCAAATTCTTCCAAAATATGGATTTGGTCAACTGGTCTCTCAATGCAATTGATCAAATTTTCTCGACGAGAAGAAATGGGTCGGGAGAGCCCACTTGCCCGGACGGGACATTTTTCTCCGGATACACGATGGACTCCTGGCAGAAGTGGAGGATTGTGTGTCTGTCAATAATGTCAGTCGAGGATGTGGAAGATGTGTATATAATTGGATGTTTGATATCAGGATTTCTGCTTTTTGGAGTCAGCGGTTACCTGGCATATCGAGAAATTCGGAGAATGTCAGCAGCTGTTCTGGCAATTGTGAGGCTGCCTGGCATGTATGATGGGATCTTCAGGGCGATCAGCACTCAGACTGAGATGTTACGTGAGCTGAATCGCAGACTGGATGTGATCCTTACACAGGATCGCAGGCAGGTTGCGGTTCCTGGACTCAGGGGTGAAATGGGATAAATCTTGGAGAAAGTTGTTCGCTCGGATCTGGCAGAAAGACCAGGAATTTGGCTGTTTGGATTCGCCTTTGAGAAGAACCAGCGAGACTCTCAAGGCTGATGGAAAATTAAGAGTCAGCCTAACCCAAATAATTATTGTTTTTCTGAATCTGGCTCCCCTGCGCGGCCTTGATGGCTGGCTATCTTCAACTTCTCCTGGAAGTTATGTAAACATGACGCTCTGCTCCCTCCCTTCCCTGAGGACACCTGTGGACCTGCTCAGAACTTGGCCGGTTGATGAACATTCCATTGTAACATCAAGGACAATGGCCTCTGTGACAGTGCTTCATGGACTTACTTGCACACACTCACTTGCACACACACACGTGCTCAATATAAACATTTGCACCCCTCACACCACCTTCACCGTTCCCGGCATGATGTTGTTTTGTAAATTTGTTGCTTCTTTGTGCTGAGGTTTTTTGCAATCTCAAACTGTATCCTGCTAAGGATAAAGTGTGAAATATGATTTTATTTCCCTCTACTTACCTAATGTGGCCTCTTTTCTAATCTAGCAAGGGCAGCACCTGTGAGTGGGCAGCAAAGCCTCGGTGACCCGTCCCCCCATTGTCTTGTATCATGATGTATGTTTGGATGGGTTGTACTGGAATTCTAATTTCCCCTCGGGGATCAATAAAGTATCTTTGAATTGAATTGAATTGAATTGAACTCTATGTGCTCTCTTTCAGACTCTAATCTTGAAAACTGGCTCAGAGTTTATCTGTTCTTTCTTTCTAGATGAAATGACTAAAGGAGCTACATCCATTAACATTTACTTTTCCTTCCCATAGAAAGTACTCCTGGATCAGTGCTTCTGTATTCTTTGTGTGTCTCTGCTCTGTTCTCTCAAACCCCCAGTTGGTCGTGACAGATGGCCGCTCACACTGAGCCTGGTTCTGGTTCTGCTGGAGGTTTCTTCCTGTTAAAAGGAAGTATTTCCTCTCCACTGTCGCTACATGCATGTTCAGTATGAGGGATTGCTGCAAAGTCAACACCAGTGACTGTCCACTGTCTCTACATGCTCATCCAGGAGGAGTGAATGCTGCAAGTCACTGACTGGATGCAATCTGCTGGGTTTCCTTAGATAGAAAAACTTTTTATCCAATTTGAATAAAAAGCTAACTCCGACTGTATTACTTGGAATGTATGAACCTGACTGCTGTGAAGAGCCTTGAGACAACATGTGTTGTGAATTGGCGCTATATAAATAAACTGAATTGAATTGAATTTTAAGGCATAAAGGTCATCCATAAACTAGACCTAATAGTGTGATCTCCTTAAATAAGGACACTGTGCCAGAAAATGCACAATGTTACATTTGCATATGTTCAGCATCTTCAATTGTAACAGAAACGAGTAGTTATACAATGCATGTTTACTATGTTTTTTCAAACATTTTAATTTTTATATGGTAGGTCCTTTGTCTTCGTGGCGGGGCTTGTTGCCTCTAATGTCTTTAGCTTCGAACGCCCAGAGATGGTGTTACAGTTCATGCAGATAACAAGTATTCTGTGCTGCCTGAGGTGAACCAGAGTTCATGTTTTTTATTGGTGGAAACACGCGTCACTGGTTCGAAATCACGTTCCGGAACTGGAACGGGCTCCAAACTGAGTTGGTGGAAAACGGGTTTGTAAGACCCACTGTAGGATCCACTGTATGACCCCCACTGCTATAGCCACACTGTTGTGATTATTATTATGATTATATTATTTAATATTAGTATTAATATTTTAATATTTTTATTAAATAATAATTGGGTCTGTTCAGTGTTCAGTAAATAAGGTGCCAATAAGGAGTTGGCATTAGGACAATAGAGAAAGGGTAGAATCGAGCTCTGGCATTACTGAACAGCAAAACTCTGCACATACATGGAATAAATTCACACAATTTCTTAAAACACAAGAATTTATTAACAACAATAATTCAACGAAGTCAAAGTCAAACATATTTCAATCAACAAACTCTTTAGTATCCTAGAACAACCTAACTAAACTACCAAGCAGAATGACTGAATAAAGAAATTGAAGAACTATGCACAAATGAAGCAAGGGAATCACTAAAAATGGTTAATAGCCCTGACCAATGAAATGAATATTTACCTTTCAATGTTATTTATGTTTGAGAACCAAGGATTATCTTAAAGAACCTAGAAATGAGGTTAGATGAACCTTAGAACTAACTTAGAACAACAATTGGTATACATTCAAACAACTATTCACAATGAAAGATGAAATAAAACATTATTTTGATAAAATTAGATTTAAAAAAATTATTTGCTGAATAAAACCAACCTTCTGGGTGACTAATTCTTAGTGATTATTTTGAATAACAACCAACAAATGTTCTGGATAAAGGATTCTTGACTGGTCCTCATCTGCTGACGAAGAAGCCTAAGGACTCATAAGATGGCGGCAAGTCACGTTTTACTTTAGCTGTTAATGGTTGGACCTAACAAAAGGGAAGCCTATAGCTTTCTTAAAGTCAAACATATACCTTTAAAATACCATTAATAAAATAATGAAAATGCATAGGTGTTGATGGCACGTTATGGCCGATTATTGTTAAAAAACATCCTTTAAATAAAGTTTGTCTTAACTTTAAAACACAACATAGAACACATCAGCAGATGAGCAGCTAGTCTGTTAGCTGAGTTTTCTCAACACAAACAAAAACCATCGTCATTAAACAAACATTATTTAGATTATTTAACTCTAAACCAATCTTCTCTGCCCAAACACTACCGCTTATGTGAACCGTGCTGAGGAAAAGGTTTCCTGGGCTATTAGTTGAGGGAAGCAAAGCTATTATCCATGTGTGGACTGAACAAAGGGACTAGCGTTGCAGTTACTCTCTGTAGCTAGGGGGTTGGGGGGTTTGAAGGCTGGTTAGCAGGCCCAGTCGAACTGTACGATAAAGGTACATTCGGCTACATCAGTGGCCGTGGCTGGGTAGCTCCCACTACCTGGACTGCGGTCCCGTTGTCCTCTGTCGGGCCAGGAAAAACCGCTTCAGTTCGCAACGTCTCTTGGGAGCTTCTGTAACTTCTACCGGCCTCAAAGGAAAGTCAAGCTACGCTTGTCTTATTACTCCCTTTATGAATGCCTATTATTTTGAACAGCAGATCATTACTTAACTTTGTTGAATGATCGATGTGATCAGTCACTTTGGATCCAAGTTGAGGAGCACCTTCTGGCCACGCTGTATCCCTCCCTTAGGGAGCTGCAGCCGGATTGAGGCTGCCATGTTGGAACACGGCGTTGTTGTTTAGCTCTGGCTCCTCCTCTTCCTGCACTGAGCAGGATGTGGGTTCATGATTTATTTTGAAAGCTCCAGAAAAGTTCACGCCGGCCTTTGATTATGTACAGTTCAGAGTCCATGTTCATCTATGTTGTAACCCATGGCTGGGGTGCCAACCACACTGTAAGACCCCTTGTCATCTACAAAGATTAACAGGTGGATAACAGGTGTAAAAGTGGTGGAGATCTCCCTGTTTAAATGAGTAAATTGTATGTGCTGCCGGCTGTCACCATGGAGTGTTGGAGAGCAGAGCGGCCTTAAAATAAAGATGAAGTTCCAAACCTTGGAGTTAGAGGTAATAATAATAATAAACAGCATTTATATAAGTATCTCAAAGTGCTACAAAACAACAGTAAAAACATTTAGAAACGTGAAAATACTAAAAGCTACAGTTAAACTGTGAAATACTGATAACAAAACCTAGAAAAGACTTGCATCTAAATAATCCAGCTCAAACATCTGGATTTACCTCCACCAACTCATTCATGCATTCATGTTATCTGATATAAGAGCTCTGGAGGAGGCTGAGGAGCATCTCTCAAAGACTGAACAGAACCATCGGTCCTGACTCTTCCCATAGATCCAGTCCATAATAGAACTACACAAAACGGGTTCAAATACTTTTATCAGGTCCTGCAGAGTTTCAGGTCATAAACCAAGGAATTTGAGCAAGGCACTAACATTTTCCTTAGAAGATCAGACCCTGATGAAATCTGTATTGCAGTGATGTTGCCCTTATAAAAATATGGCTAATGTTGGGAATGACTGTAAACATGAACATGATTTTTCTTTGCCTGCAGTGTGTTTGTTGGCTCTGCTGTTTGGAACGGTCTGGTCCATAACTGGACGGGAATGTTTACCTGGAGGGAATCTGTTTGGGATCGTCATCCTCTTTATGTGCTCTGTTCTGGGAGGGAAGCTGCTGGGAATGATCCAACTGCCGACCTTGCCCCCCTTCCCTCCACTGCTTGGTAAAACCCATCATTCAGACTGATTCTAGTCCTAATCTGCCATCATCTGATCCCTTTGGGCCCAAAGGGGCTGCGGCACCAACCGGAGTGTCCATGTGTGTTTGCAGGAATGCTGCTGGCAGGCCTCCTGTTGCGTAACATTCCCTACGTTAACGACACCGTCTTCATCGACACTCATTGGTCAGCAGCTCTTAGGAGCATCGCCCTGTCCATCATCCTGACCAGAGCCGGACTGGGCCTCGACCCCTCGGTACAAACATTAAAGAACCTCACTGCACCGTCTCCATACATCCTGGTTCAGCTTCTCATATTTCAGTTTTGTGTCCCTGCAGGTGCTGCGCCATCTTAAAGCGGTGTGTGTGCGTGTTGCGGTCGGCCCCTGCATGGTGGAGGCCTGCATCGTTGCTGTGGTTTCTCACTTCCTGCTCAGCCTGCCATGGGTCTGGGGCTTCATTCTGGGGTAAAACAGGCACACATTCATAAACCTGAAGCGTTGTGTAAAACCTGTAGAACTGAACTGTGTGTTTTTGTGTAGCTTTGTACTGGCAGCAGTATCTCCAGCTGTTGTTGTTCCTTCAATGCTGCTCCTACAGAAGGAAGGATATGGAGTGGAGAAGGTAACATCATGATTCTGTAGTATGTATGTAAACACATTATTTTCTATCAGGCGTTTTCTGCATTTTCATCAGGTTAAGGTTCTTTGTACATTCAGTTATTTCTGTTTCATGTCATTTCCTGGTTTCATGCTACTGCTCCTCACACACTAACCAGCTTTATTCAGTCCACCTGCGTCAGTCTCCCTGACACACCTTTGTTCTGCTTCAGTTGTCATTGCTCTCCGCCGGGTCTTCCCATGTCGATGCCGGCCCGATTTGCTTGATGAACAGCTTAAGTGTTTGCCTTTTGTTATTAAACTTTTTAACTCACTGTGCTTCTTCTGCCTGTCTGTCCGTATATTGGATCCAGCTCCAAGTTCCTCCTTGATTCTCAGGAACAGCTAAATATTTCCACAATAAACCACTGAAACGACATAAAGGTTGTTGGACCTTCCGCATAGATTGCTAGAACTGTTTCTGTTGACTGATGAGTTGAAATAAACCAGTAAAAGCTGAAGGTAGCATTTTAGGTCTTTAGTGAACCAATGAGGAGCAGAGATTTAAGGCTTGTGATCCTTTCAGGGAATCCCAACGCTGCTGATGGCTGCTGGGAGTTTTGATGATATTCTGGCCATAACAGGATTCTCCACCTGCTTGGGAATCGCCTTTTCCACGGGTCAGGCATGCCTCCTTTAATATTCTGCTCAGTTCTACCGTGTTTCTTTACACATGTTGTGTTTGTTTTTCCAGGTTCTACCTGGATGAACATCCTCAAAGGTCTACTCGAGGTGGTTGGTGGGATCGTAGCTGGACTGATCCTGGGCCTGTTCTTGTGCCTCTTCCCGAGCAATGACCAGGTCCGACATCATGAATAATCTTTTAGAATAATAATAAATGAAGTAGTCTCTGAAGGTCTGTTGTCTTTCTGCAGGAGGACCTGGTGCTAAGGAGGACTCTCATGTTGTTGGGTCTGTCCATATTTTCGGTCTTCTTCAGTAATGTTATTGGTTTTGCTGGTGCTGGTGGTCTCTGTACGTTGGTACTTTCCTTCCTGGCTGCTCTGGGGTGGAAGACTGAGAAGGTAATTCACATCCAGGTTTATTTTTCTTCTGCTATCTCACATCTAAAGTATTATATCCTGGTGCTACCTGCTTGGAACCATCTACCCACCCCTGGATTCTCTACATTCCTGGAGTTAAGGTAGTTTATCTGCTCATGCTCTGCTGGAGGAGACCATGGAAGTGGTAGGAATAAAAATGGAAACCAAGAAAGTGTCTCCCCTTCATGTCCAGCAAAAGTATTGACAAATAGTGATCAAACCTGCACACTGTAACCAGCACCTGTAGCTCCGGAATGCAGTCACATTCAGTCACAGACCATTAAAATGTTCTTCAGCTGCTTGTAGGACTGATAGACGCTGATAGAAGAAGCTAACTGTATCTCCAGGCTCCAGTGGCAGCTATGGTCGGTCGGTCTTGGGATGTGTTCCAGCCTCTCCTGTTTGGTCTGATTGGAGCTGAGATCACCATAACATCCCTCAGCCCCAGCACTGTGGGTAAGAACCTCCCAGTAAGAACATCGGTCAGGATTATGGACTTAATGCTTCTAATCTGCCCAGCATCACTTCTATGAATGTCTGTAATGTTCCATGTCCTTGCCTCTGAGGAGGCTCCTTTACCCTAAAGTCCTCCTGATGGTTCGTGTTTCTGGTCAGGTCTGGGCATGGCCTGCATTCTCATTGGTCTGGTGATCCGTCTTCTCGTCACCTTCCTGCTGGTTCATTTTGGAGGTTTCACACTGAAGGAGAAAGTCTTCATCGCAGTGGCCTGGCTGCCTAAAGCTACTGTACAGGTCTGTTAATACTTATACTGACCTCATGGAGTACATTAATTACCTCTGAATTCTCTGGAGCAGTTGTTCTGGAGTCACTTGAATCAGGTGTGCTGGAGCAGAGACACATCCAGAACATGAAGTGGGCCCTGAGGACCATGGTGGAGAACCACTGGTCCAGAAGATGTTTTAAACTCTTAACACTCATGATATTCATGTCTAGCTGTGATATCCTCATATGACCAAAGAGACCAATGAACCCTGAAATAATAAAACCCACTGAGGCCCAGTCAATGATTGTCTTATTACAGTGCAATAAACCCAGCTGATGGAGGTGTGACTTTGAGAAAGTGTTAGTAATAAATTAACACATTTAACAACACACATCACTTTCACAACCAATATTTAAAGAACTTTTCATTTATTTTTATTTTAATCATAGCAAACAGAATATTTAATCCCCTGAAGTAACCTTGAGTGCTTCATCTTCATCACCTTAAAGAACCTGAAGAACAACGACACAAAAAGTACAATTAAAACAACTTCAATCCTAGAAATCCTCCTGAAGCATCAGGTTCTCACAGTGTCCCATCATGACCACATAAAGAAGCATCAAATGTTCCTTATTCACATTGGAAGGACTTAGGTAGACCCCACCAGTGGTCCATCACAACCGCTCTGCTCCAAAATCCAAAAGGTCTGATGTTTAGAGGCAGATGCTGACCTCAAGGACCTCCCTGATCAACAGGAGTTTAAAAATGTCTCTCTGTCCTCCCACCAGGCTGCTATTGGCTCCAAGGCGTTGGACATGGCGAGGGAGGAGGGGGACGAGACCTCGATTCAGTTCGGTCTGGTTGTGCTAACGTTAGCGGTGTTAGCCATTCTGACCACAGCTCCCATTGGTGCGCTGGGAATTGGACTAACTGGGCCGCGCCTCCTGACACGTTATGTCAAAGGTTAGTACAGAGTATGGAGGTTAGGTCTGGTCCATTGTTAGTTGGTACTGATTTGATTGGACAACCTTGAACTATGAAGCTCCTTCAGGTGCTTCAGTGAATCTGATATGAAGAACAACTGAACTAACCAAGCCTTCTGGATTAGAGTAGACATGTCTCTTAGAACCACATAAAGAAGGTCCAGTTGGCTTATATTCACTTAGCTTCAGTCATTAAAAGGTAAGTCAAGAACCAACAGGTTACCATCACTGACCATCAGGTGTTTTACTGATCTGAAAGAGACAGAAAAGTGTCACAACAACCTGATCTATGCTCTGATGTACCTTCTATCTTCACCTACAAGATGTTTATGTAATTTTCTGTAAATCCCAACAGATGAGACAGAGAGGGAAGCCCCGCCCACCAGTCCAAATGGACATACTGAAGAAGAAAACCACGTGATCATTGAGAGCAGGATGTGATGCTTCTGACTGATCCACCGACCGTCTTTCAGAAGCTGCATGTAGCTGCAGGACATTTTCATCTGTTTGTTTAAATGCTTTAGATGTTCAAGTTTCTTCTCAGCTGAGATGTTAGAAAAGCTTCTGCTAAAGACAACAAACCAAACTACTTCAGCTTTTCTTCTAGAGGTTTGAGATTCATTTGTTTCACAGAACGATCTGTAGGACCTTCCTAACCGAGCACGTTGGGTTTATTATTGGGTGTTTCTCATTGTTAAAGTTAATTAAACCTTAGTAGAAACTCAGGGTAAAACCAACCATGTTCAGACAAGAGGATCAGTTTGGTGTTTCATTGATGGGGAACCTCAATGAGGTGGGTTCTGGTGCAGATGGGACCTGCAGGTATTTAGAGGAACTGTTTCTGGGTCAGTGGCTTCAGAAACTCCGTCCAACCTCAGCTGTCCTATTCCATCCCAGGAAGGAAGACACGTTCACATTTCAGAACATGATATGACAGAAAAACTGTAGGAACCACCGTACAGCAGAGGACAACCTGGTATCTTTTCTCAGGTGGCTCCACAACCTTTTAAACATTGAATCATCACCAAGACATCTGACATGTCACTCGGGTTGGTACCACATATGTGACAGAGACCTACTGGACCAAATGGGTCGGCAACATTGAGGACTGAAAAGACTCTTGGTTTAAACCTGATCGTCTTCCTGCAGCTCATCAACATCTTTAAACTTTGAACAAATAGAGAAGTGCATCAGACCCCCAGCCTTTAGACACGCACACACACACACACACACACACACACACACACACACACACACACACACACACACACACACACACACACATCCGTGTTTTACTATCTTTATGAGGACTTTTCAGTTTCTTCCATTGACTTCCATTCATTTTCCTTGATTTTTAGTGCCTAACCCTGACCCTAACACTAACCCTAACCCTAACCAGTTAATACCTAACCCTAGCCCTAACAATAACTCAATTCATACCCTAGTCCTAAACCTAACTCCTTTTCCCAGAAAGGAATTTGGAAAAGTGAGGACCTGTAAAATGTCCTCATTTTGTCAAAATGTCCTTACTTTGCAATTAAAATGTGAAAAATGGTTCTCACTCAGCAACAAGTACAACACACACACACTCTTGTTTTGCTATATGTAGTGAGAACCATGGTTTTGACTCCCATTGACTTCCATTGATTTTCAGTCATTTTCAACCCTTTCTATGCCCTAACCCTGACAATAACCCTAAACCTAACCATTACCAGTGCATGCCTAACCCTAACCTTAATCTAAACTAAATTCACACCTTAGTCCTAAACCTAACCATTAGCAAAATAGGTCGTGAGGTCCAGCAAGATGTCCTCACTTTGGTACAAATGGTCCTCAATTTGATGGTGAAATCGGACAATTGGTTCTCACTGTGATGCCAAAACAGGAACACACACGCACACAGTTTCCTGTTTCTTTGTAACTGCCATAACTCAGTCTGTTTTCCACACCAGCCACCACACGCAGAAACCATAGAGTTTCTTAGAAATCTACAGGAGCTCCTGAGAGCTGCACAAAACTCAGGCCCCTGATCTGTTGCTATGAAAGAGGTTTCTGACCTCTTCTGATATCTGCCTCTGATTTGCTGCTAAATGACCTCAACTGAACACAGTTTGGACCTCAGATTTAGATTCAGTGCTCAGCAGAGTGAACATGTTTTTACCAGGTGGACCTGCTATTCTCACCCAGAAAATCTTTACTAAAAAAAAACACCAGCATGAGTCTTTGACAGAGGTCGTAGAAGCTTAAAGCTTTGTTTGGTAGATTAAAAATGTTACTATTGTTTTTACCATATGTAAAGATGAATTCTGTGTAGATTGTTCTGGGCATAAGGAAACAGTCACTCTGAGCAGCATGCAAGGCCTGTCTGGAAACAAGTTAGATAAGGAAAAGTTCTTGGAGTGAGGAAAGACTAATGGACTGGTTATTTTAGAAGTTAACTTGTAGGTTGGATGGAAATAGTCCAGCTGGAAAGAATTATGATATCTTGAATCCTGCCAGGTCGCTTTGACAGTAGAGTTCAGCGGTCCAGATGAGCTAATGGAATTGTTATTGTAAACTGTCACATAAACCAGATGTTTTGCTGGTTCTGTATTCCTGGAACTGCGCTTGAAAATAAATGTTGTGAGTGCCAAAATGTGCATAAGTGAAAGGGTACATCTGATTGGTCAAAAAGCCTCACATACACAACAATGATATGACTGTTGTATATATATCTTGACTCATTTTGGGATTCTTTGGGATTTTGTATAAAGATGTATTCAGAGATGTGTTCTGAATAAAAGGTCCCCCGTGTCGGCTTTGAGAGGAAACCAGTTGTCTCTTCATCATTTTTAAATTGGTAATCTTGCTTCTCCTACAATACCACCACCTTATTGGACTGGTATTCACAGGACAACCCTTAACAGACCGAAATATTATTTAATAAATTATTAAATAATTAATTTTAAATAATATTTTTGTAATTCATAATCACAGCAGATCAAAACGTTTTATCATTTAAAAAGATACAGAGTAAACAAAGTATTCTAAGGTCACAATTTACAGATTTGTAGTTTTGTGATGCAGCAATACCCATTATACCCAGGTTTTACCAACCTATACCAACTGGAATCATTACTTATGCAGGACCCCTGTAAGAAGGTGAGTGTGTCTAATTGTACTTTGATGTGTTAAAAAGAGCATGGACTGTTGTTTACCAGATATCTGTTCTGAGGTCAACTCTCACGCTTGCTTGGCAGTGTGGCTCAGTTCTCTACATCTCACCCTGTGCCTGGGGGCTGCTGCTCCTTCTTTGCTGATGACCTACCTCTGTGCGGGGCATATGGCTGCCCTGGGGTGATGCAGTGTATTTGGCTGCCTGGGACCGCTGCGGCCTTCTGGAGACAAGTCCACCTGTCCTTTGCTGCTTTTGGGTGCTGTGTGTTGCAGGCTCTTGATTGTTCTCGCCACACTACTAACTCCGCCACTCCAGAGGCGTATGCATGAACAGTGCAATGGTTTATTCACAACCAGGCATGTATAAAAATTAATTATGTGTGAAAGTCTCCAGAAATCCACGCAACCATTTGGCCTGCTGTTAAAAATGTGCAGAAGCCACACAAATGTTTTACTTAACAATAATAAACTACACAGAACTAAAAAGTTTTTATGGTTTAAACCAGAGCGATGAAATTGAATCACATTCAGCCTCAATAACGTAACACACCTCAGAAAATGATGGAAATAACCTCAAAAAATTATGGAAACAACGTCAGTCGGATGGAAACTGTGAAACTTCCTCTGTTTCTGTCCCCTGTAGATGGAAATGCTCATCGGTCTGAGCACTGAGGAGCATAAATGCATGAGAATCATCTAAGGGACACCTTCATTCTCACTGAGAATAAAACGGTGTTGGATCAGCAGATGAACTCCTAACAAGTCAGGTTTGATGGTTCCTAAGGTGGACAAGCTGGATACAATCACACATGTCCATAAAAATCTGCTAAAGTTGCTCCTAACTGTGGAACGATGGCAGCTTTGGTTCAGCTGGAGGACATCACCAATGGAAGAAGTCAGAGATCCTCCTGATCTGCTGGGACATGATGATGCATGGCTCATCAGCTGGTTTAGATTGTCCAGGACAATTAATATTTTACTGTACAGTTTTGGAGAAATACACAGCTCAAAGTACCTCAAAATGCTCATCCATTATATGCGTCTCTCCCACTTTCAGGAATTCATTTCTCCAAAACCAAGAGAGGTGACAACACAATCTCTTCAGATTATAGTAAAGGGTAATCTATACTATAACCAGAATTAATATTTCATAATTTCACTGTAGATTTCTGGAGAAATACACAACTACCCCAACAAAGTCCCACAAACGCTTCTTTTTGGTGAGGTCGATGAGGTCCAACATCTGAAACAGTGGTGGTCAGTGGATTACTGGAGGTCCAGGACGACTCAACACACTCTTCTCTATGTATGCTGTGGGAAGTGATGGAGGGTCTGGAAGTGCAAGAGCATCCACATCTCCTCTGACCTCTCCTGGACTGGAAACGCCTCCCACCTGTTGAAGAAGATACAACAACAGCTCTTCTTCATCTCCACAGCTGCTTACAGATGTCTACAGGGCCACGGTGGAAAGCACTCTGTGTCTCAGCATGACAGTGTGGTGAGGGAACTGCACAGGACAGGAAGGAAGTATCAGGGGTGGTGAGGACAACACATGGGATTATGGGATGCCATCTGCCTGACATGGACTCTGTTTATAGCAGCTGGGAGGTTGGAGGAAGTATTTGTTTGACAGCTCAGAGTGACGTCATCTCCCTCCATCACAGGGAGGACAGGACTCTGCAGGATCACTGATCCACCTCAACACAGAGACAAACTACAGCATTTCATCCATTTCCACACAGCTTCATCAACACTAACTCCACAGTCTGATCTTACCAGAGACAGTGAGCTGGATGCTGCTGCTGGCTGCTCCCTCTCTGGACTCACACCAGTACACTCCAGTGTCTGATGGGTACAGGTAGCTCATGTTATAGGTAGAACCAGCTGGTTCTCCCCATCCATCACATTGAGTTCTGGTTTCTGTTGTTGTGTTTCTCCTCACAGTCCATCCAGCAGAGATGTTGTCCTCCTCACAGCTCAGAGACACAGAGTCTCCTTCAAAGAGTTCAGATCTTCTGGGACTCACAGTCAGACCAGCTGCTGGAATGAAACCTTCTTGTTTATCAATAATGTCAAAGATCCACATTTATGCAGCGAAATCAAAGCTTGGAGCTCAAAGTTATTTTAAATATGGACAAAAACACTGAATATTTGGGTGTAAAACAGGAAGTGAACCAACCTTGGTTTGTTGTGCAGCTCAGCAATAAGGTCAGAACTAAGAGGAGAAAAATCATTTTGATTGAACTAAATCATTAATAATTCCTCACATGAAGACATTTTACACCTCAGATAGTTTCCATTCATACCATGTTTCCCAGTCAGTTTCCCAGCTTCTCCTCCACCAGCTATCATCAGAAACCCAGTAAATGTACAGAAAGAATCTCTACTTACAGAGCAGGAATCTGACAGATGTTTGCTTCATGGTGTCTCTCAGAGCTCTGATAGATCTGTTCAGATATAATCAGAGACTGAAGGTTAGACCTTCCTCTTCCTCTGAGGAGCAGCAGGAACCTAAGGTCTAATGTAAAGACATGTACCTCCACCCAGATGGAGCTAGCTGTGGGTTAGGGGCATCGTGACACTTCCTGTCCTCCTTTCTGGCTGTGGTTCATTGTGAAATTATTTGTTCCTGTAGATTTTCTTCACTTGATCTAATTTCTCTTCACTCTGACGCTTGTATGTTGTTCTCATCTTTATAATGAAAACAGCCCAATGACAATGTTGGGCTTCAATGGGCTCCTGCCTGTCGCCCCCTATTGGTGAAACTAGGCAAAGAACAAAACAAAGTACAAAGCAGAAGATTCAGTCACACGATAGATAGATAGATAGATAGATAGATAGATAGATAGATAGATAGATAGATAGATAGATAGATAGATAGATAGATAGATAGATAGATAGATAGATAGATAGATAGATAGATAGATAGATAGATAGATAGATAGATAGATAGAAACGTTCTTTGTAACTAGGGACCCCAGAAAGATAATAAAAAGAGAGGTGCAGACAGATGGTTTTCAGAGCGGTAGGAGATTTGTAACTGAAGCACATCTCTGTCTGTTAGAGATAACTGCGAGTAAATAACTAATTATTTGTCTTTCTCTTCTTTTGTGATGTTATAAGTATTTTAGGTTGTTTAAACCTGACATTAATTTGGTCCTTCGAGAGCCGGATTCCAAGTACGCCTGATGATTCCAGTGGGTTGGTAGATTCCAGTAAAGACCGTGTGCACGGCAAGTCTTAATCAGGGAGACTCACAGACCCTTTCTGGGACTGGACCTCGGCCCGCCCGCTGGGGTCTGACGGCTGACGGAACTCTGAGAGAGAGGAGAAGACAAAGTGGTGAGTTGAGTTTGGATTAAAAAGTGTGACCAATGACTGGGGGTCATTGGGTGAAATAAAACCCTGTGAATCCTAGGCCCTAACAGGTACAAGTAGGACGGCGGAGTCCTGAAAAAGTGTTAAGAAGTAATACAAAAAATTCAGTTTTTTCGGGACGGCGGAGTCCGCGTTTAAGTGTTTTAAACAAAAATACTAAGAAAATTCCACGTTTAAAATGTGTACATGTGAGAAAGGAATGGAGGATTTAAACCACTAGGTTTTGCCTCATACCAAAGCAGTAGGATTGTAAGTGACTAACTTTTGTGGAAGCAAAGGCAAGAATTCTCCACTCGAAAGAGTTGAAGTGAGAATTACCACAAAAAGGATATTTTTCTGACTGAGCAGAATAATCCAGTATTTAGAATACCCAAGGAATTGATATACCCTAACCCTATATATAAAAATGGACAAAGAAGGTTATGAGGATGTAGATTATTGGTTAAAAGTAACTAAAAAGAGAGAGATGTGATGCAGGAGATAAGAATGGACGTTTTTGTGGAAAACAGAAAAGGTCAGAGGGCTAAGAAGTAATTTTCGATGGATTTACAAAGTAGAATAGCAGGACAAAAGAAAGTGAGTAAAAAGAGCAGGTGGAAAGTTTTTGTTTTGTACCAACGATCTGATGAGGTTTGACAGGATTGGATGGACTAAAATGATTCCCTTTGGTGAATAAATCCATCCCCACCATGGCTGTACCTCATGTATGTTTTATTTGTGTTTATTTTTTATTGTTTGAGACGCTGGAGGCTGTTGATACAACTTGTCATGGAGGTTCATGGCATGACACGGTTTTTTCTCTGAGTAACCTTAGAAAATATTTTACTCTTTTTAACAGCAGAACAAACAGAATGAGGGGATTAATCGATAGGCTTACAGTTAGATACAGACGCAGAGCTGACTACACAGAAATAGCCAGAGTGAAACAAAAAGAGGAAGAACCTTTTGAAGAATATAGGATTAGACTGATAAAAGTGTTTAAAATACATAGTGGTCTACAAGAAGATGAAGACGAGCAAGGAGCTTATTGACAGCAGTTAAAAAATGCACTACATGCTGGTTCCAGGGATGCAATTAATACCTGGATAAGGAGACATTTTATAGGGTTCCCCACAGCAAATCTAGAAGACTATGTTGATCATGCCCTCCATGCAGGAAAAGTCATGAAGGATAAAAAACAAAAAAAAGATAGTCAACACCTTTTTTCAGCAAGAAGAAGAAAAAGAAGAACAGATTTATTATTAAAACAACAGAGGAAGAGGAAGATTTAGAGGCAGAGGACAAAACAGCAGGGGTCAGAGAGGATGAGTGAGCAGAGGAAATTACAGACAATACACCTCAGGGTGTTGGTGTTGTGGGAAAGAAGGACATCTGATCAGAGATGGTCCTGAGAGGAGAAATAATGATTCAGCATATAACAGTAAGGTCAGCTAGTGGGAAATTAACACAAGTCTGTGAGTCTGAACCAGTTTGGATAAGAGATCCCAATGGACAGTCATGTCAGCTCTCTATTCTAATGTTCCCTGAGTGTCCGGTGAATCTATTGGGACGAGATGGATTACTACATCTGGGGTTAGCATTAATTAAGACCTCAGAAGGACATATTGTAGTAAAGAGAAAAGCAGAACTCAGCCAAGGAGATTATTTTGTGTTAAAAGGAGTAGGACCACCTTATTACCATTATTCACTGGATGTTCTGAATAAGCCACCCCTAGACATAGGGACAGCTTTACTAACAGAAGGAAGAAATGTCATAACTCGACTACAAGATCAGATGACACCAGATGATCTACATATTACCATGTGGTATAAAAATACTCCTGGACCAGATAAAACTTATGAAGAAGCATTAACTAAAGTAACCCCTAAAAAAGTCATGGTAACTTATGTTTATACAGATAGGAAGAGTTCGTCAGTTGCTGAAGTAGTGTTAGAGGAAGACACTAGGAAGCTCTACAACATGTGGACACCTCCACACATATCTTTATTCAAGGATAAAGAACTCAAGTGGCAGGACATGGGAAGAATAGTGCAGAGGGGAAAAGATGCCACAGACTGGTTTGCAACATCAATGAATACAGAAACTAGTGCATCCACAGGATTAACTAGAAAGTTATTATTCTGGACAGTGACAGTACAGGAAGGAATACATTTACATACAAAGCATCAATGAGAAATATTCCTTACTGAACAGGAGGAACAGTTCTTGAATGAAGTCCCTGATAAGTTATGGTCAACAGATCCTACTGATGTGGGTTTAGTAAAGGAGCATTACCTGTCTAAATTAGAGCAAAAACAGAATACAGGCCCAGAGTAAAACAATACCCTTTGAAACATGATGCACGTGAAGGAATAAAACCAGTAGTAAAGGATTTAATAACTGCAGGGGTGATAATAAATACGAGGATTCACCATGTAACACACCCATTTTTCCAGTTAAAAAACAAGCTCCATCAACAGGATGGCGCTTGGTACAAGACTTAAAGGCAGTTAATAATGCAGTTGTTCAGAGAGCACCGTGTGTTCCTGATCCTTATACATTATTAAATTCCCTAAGACCAGATGCTAGAATATTTACTGTAGTTGATATAAGCAATGCATTTTTCTCTGTACCTATAGATAAAGATAGTCAGTTCTGGTTTGCATTCACCTTTGAGGGACAAAGATATACTTATACCAGACTACCTCAAGGTTACTGTGAAAGTCCAACTATATACTTTCAGGTAATGAGTGCAAGTATGGCCAAGTTTGACCCTCCAGGAGGTAGTCAGGTTTTATTATATGTTGATGATGTGCTATTAGCCTCTCCTGATGAGGAGACCTGTAAAAATGATACAATAGCATTATTAAAACATTTAGCAGAAGGACACAAAGTAAAAATAAACTTCAGTTGTGTAAAAATGAGGTTAAATACTTAGGTCATAATCTTAGCGCAGGGGGACGCACAATAGTAGAAGAAAGAAAGACTGCAATATTACAAGTTCTAAAACCAGTAACAAAAAAGCAAATGATGTCCTTCCTTGGACTAACTAATTATTGTAGAAACTGGGTGCCAAATTATGCAGAAATAGTAGCTCCATTAAACAAACTAACGTCTGAACTGAAATGGAGTGTAGAAGCTGAAGATGAAATTAACATGATTGTCAAGAATTAGCAGAAAAAGAAGCAAAAACTAGAAGTGATTTGCTGGATCACGAAATAGTTTATGTGAATGATTTCTCCAGAAAAGATGAGAGGGAAGATACAAACAGGATATGCATTGGTGACAATGGATATAGTGTTAGAAAAGATGCAACAACAAAGCTCACTACAGGAGATAGCAATGTGGAAAACATGGAGCTGAATTAAAAGATGAAAACTATATTTGACCAGATAATAAACCTGTCCTACCAAATAACCTATAAATGGAAGCAATATTTGAGCCATCGTGTTTCATAATGTCTCAACAGGGGGGAATAGTAGGACAGATATATTAATATTATATAACATATGGATTTAATTCTTAATTCTCATTAAAATTTCTTTTTGTAAAACACGTTTAACATGTGCAAAACATAATCCTCAAGGGAATTTAAGACCACGAAGGGGACAATTTTCAAAACCAAGATACCCCTTTCAAACAATTCATATGGATTTTATTGAGTTAAACCACAGTGAAGGGAAAAAGTTCTGTTTAGTCATTATAGATGCATTTTCTAAATGGATAGAACTATTTCCAACTAAACATTACAAGCACCTCAGGGTTAACACCCTATGAAATGTTATGTGGAAGACCATACAGATTACCACAGTTAAAAAATAAGTGGGAGTTAGATGAAGAAACTAACCTAGCTGATTATATGAGGAGTATGTTAGAAAAGTAACAGAAACAAATTCAAACTATGAGGAATGTTTTATTTCCCAGAAAGAAAACTAACTAGTGAAACCAGGAGACTGGGTGTTAATAAGGAGTGTAAAGAAGAAACATTGGTATTTCACCTTAGTGGAAGGACCCATATTAGGTATTATTAACCACTCCTACAGCAGTAAAAATAACTGAGAGATCAACCTGGATTCACCTTATACATTGGTAAAAAGGTCATTTCGGTTGAAAGCTCCGTCAGGGGAAGTGATTTATAGACTGATAATAGGGTGGACCCAGACATTTAGAGGCTGGAGAGACCTGAAAGTCAGTGAAGACAATTAAGACACTGGAACCATTTAGAGGAGTGAAAATTTCAGCCAAAATGACTTTTAGATGGATGAACAATGCTTTCTGTTGATGGGTATTTATATTTTTTCTCATATTGATTTTTTTGTTTTTCTGGTATTTCTGGGAACCAGTCAAGATAAATTAGAATATAACAACATCTGTTATGAGTTATATGAAACAAGTAGCGCTAAATCAAGGTAGGTAAGATAACCTAACTATGTGCACTAAACAAACTTCTTATACTTATGGTATTCAAGTGTGCATGAAATCTAAAACCATAGCTGTGGTGCTGATCCCACTCATTAGCTTGACCAAATGAGGAAGGAAAGGACAGGATTATAGAAGTTATAAATGGTACTTAACTAATGATAGAAGAGACACCTCATGGTCCATGATGGTAGCTGATGAAGGAAATAATTGGACACCAGAGTGGTGCACCACTGCTTATGCTAGTTATTAAAAGAAGTTGTTTAAGCTCCATAAAACTGATAATGTAATCCAGGTAACAAAGCGAAGAGAGTGAAAATTATGTTAGGAAAGTTAACCACAGATGACTAAGTTCCAGGTTATTACAGGAGTATCAGGAACAAATAATAACTGGTTATTGATGGTAGAGCAAGCGGCTAACATGACTAAAAGAGATTGTGTTGTGTGTTTGGGTTCAAGGTTTTTATTATAAATAATTCCAGCTGTGATACCACAACCCTGTGTGATGGAAATAATTAATCAAACTATTTTAATGAAATGTGTCAGCACTGGGATTCTGTTTTTCCTGTAACCACAGCAGATAAGAAAAAACCAGTTTTCCATAAGTGAGTCACCACTGGAAACTATATATGTATAAATATGACAGAGAGAGGTAATAAATTAGGAAATCTCACTGCAGTATGGTGTATTACAATTGTATTTTAAACCAGTCTCTAGAGGAGACATTTGGTGGTGGTGTGATGACGACAGGTTGTTTGATTGATCACCTTCAAAAGTAACAGGACTCTGTGCTCTAATTACTTTATAGTTATATCCTATGTTAGTAGATGAAGTAACAGATGGACTATTTAGTGTTAAATCCACATGATTGTTGTGATAGGAAGTGCAGAGCTGCAGCTTGGCAGACTGAGGGAGACTCTAAGTACATAGATGCTATAGATAAATATAAATTAACTGATCAAGTAGTTGCAGGATTTGAATCAAGTATCTGTTGGTGGTGTACGTTGAACAGAAACGTAGACAGGATCAACTATATTCATTACAATGTACAAATCTAGGAAATTGGACACAAAGTGGGTTTGAACTGTCCATGACTAATTGGCTTCAACTTCCCTGATAGCATTCCAGAATAGAATTGCTTTGGACATGTTGTTAGCTGAAAAAGGAGAAGTTTGTGCCATTTTTGGAGAAAAATGTTGCACATTTATACCTAACAACACTGCTGCTGATAGCAGCCTCACTAAAGCCATAGAAGGTTTGAGATCTTTAAAAGGCAAAATGAAGGAGCATTATGGAGTAGATACCTCGATGTGGGACTCCTGGCTGGATGTGTTTGGGAAGTATAAAGTTTTAGTATCATCAGTAATAATTTTCTTTGCAGTGTTTGCTGCAATTTATGACATTGTGTGGATGTTGTTGTATTCCCTGCTTTTGTACTCTGTTAACCGTCTTCATCACCACAGCTATTTCTCTTATGGAAAACAGAGTTACACAACTCTATCTGTTACTTAAACATCAGGATGATGAAGATGATGAGGATGGGACTGACCACTTTTCTGACCTGTACCCAGATCCATCTCTATATGATTCTGTGATTTAAATGTCAGTAAGTATCTCTGAGTATAATTGTCTTTGTACTCATGAAAATAATCTTACTGTTAAAAATCAGAAAGAAGTGACTGTTAAGTGATATGAGAATATGAGCAAATATAAGATAAAGAGGGAGGAAATGTTGGAATAATTGAATATAGATTTATCTTATATATTCTCCTATTCTTTAACTTGACTATTTGATTTTATAACCTTTCATAATGTTTGTGTGAATAAAGGATGTGATGAGTTTGTCTGCAGGCAAAGATCATAAGTGGAGCTGAGGAGGAAGCAGTCATAGATGAGGAGGTCATAAAGATGAAGGCTGATTGTGCTGAACAGAAGACACTGATCTTAAGATGGGGGAGACTGTGGAAGTGTGTTGTTACAAGATAATGGTGTTTATGACCTGTTTATGATGCAGCTGTTTCTCCCATCCTTTAGAGAGTAATGTTCTTTGTAACTAGGGACCCTGAAAAATAATAAAAAGAGAGGAACGGACAGATGGTTTTCAGAGAGGTAGGAGATTTGTAACTGAAACACATCTCTGTCTGTTCTCCTCGCAGTGAGTAAAGTAACTAATTATTTGTCTTTCTCTTCTTTTTGTGATGTTATAAGTATTTTAGGTTGTTTGAACCTGACAAACACCACAAACCATTTTTCCAAGGTTCTTAGGTAAACTGAACCAAAATGAACATACACTTCGCACACGTTCAGTGCAATAAATTCCTCTCCAACACAAAGATAACACAAAATCAAATACTCAGTCAAAACTGTGTTGGTGGGTTTTTAATAACTGATAAAAATAGCCGCCCAACCTAGCAAACTCAAAGTAACAATAAAATGGCATCTGAAATAATTGAAACGAACTTCAAATTATGTTTTCCCTCAAGACTGGACAGATGTACTCACTTCACCTAGAACTTTTGGGCAGTCGGGGTGTGGAAAATGCTCCAAGACGTTAAATGTGAGCAGCCACAATGGCGCTGGCACAAGGTCGCAAGCCGCGTCGTTAACGTGGTTGAGGAATGATGGACAGGATGTCTCCTCCGGCTGGCAAAAAGAGCGGTCTGTACACAGCTCAGCAGCGCGTCACGCTATTGGTCAAAACGCTCCGTAACGTCGTCAATTGGATAATATCTTTCAGGAGAGGAGGTCCTACCAGAAAACAAATTTTTCTTTTCTTCCAATTTGAGGCTCTGCAATTCAAAATGTCACAGTGAAAGACTTATAAAGCGCGTTTAAACAGTAAACCAGCAGTTCAGCTCTAAATCAACAACCATCACACCAACTGGAGATTTAAGGCACATAAAGGTGGTCTGATTAACAGAAATATACTCTACTTTTTCTTTTTTCTGTAAATAAAGAAACAGAAAATTGAGAACTATTAAAAACAAAAAGGATACTATCTATTTGTTTCACTATTTTGTCATTTGTAGAAATTAAATGTTTATTATAAAATGTTATTTTAATTTTTTGGTATTTTTCTGCTGAGATCTCCTCTTTTTAAAACATTTGCTGTTGACAATTTTACAGTGGACCATATCTTCTTTTTACATTTTGCTGCTGTAAAAATGAAGGCTTGTGTTTGCTTCACAATCAACACGTCTATACCGTAAATCTGAATGTGCACAACTCCATAAGCTGCAGTTTTACCCAAATAATTCAGTAAAATTTAAGGTTTTTAGATATTTCTATCATTATAGTATTTTCTTATAAAATGTATGCATATTTATTTGTTTTCACTTTAAATAATTCTAATTTTCACAATTTTCTACAGTAAAATTAAACATTGTTTTCAAGTTTCCCAATTAACTGTTATTTTATGTATTTAATACAGGAGAAGAACATTTTTGTCTTTATGGTCTTTTACTGTTGCTATTTCATGGTCTTTTGCTGTATTTTTTACTGACTTTTTTTTTTACAATGTAGAAGATTCTTCGGTTATCTCCAACCTCTAACAGCTTAGAACATGTGCTCACCCACATTATGGGTCAGCTGAAGATCATTTACCCAGAAAGGTTGGCTGTCTGTGTGGTCCAGGGACAGAGCAAAGTTCAGGATAACCAGGAAGAGAGAGAGATCAGCGTTCTTCCTGACAGACGAAGCAGAAGACATGGACAAGGTGAGATTGAAACCCTCTGAGATGTTTAGCAGACATTTGGACACTTGTTTTAAAGACATGTGTACAGGTGAACTCTGCAGTCATGTATGAGGTCTTCACAGTCTAACGGGGACTGTTACTAAATACTTTGAAGTCATCCATTAATATTGATTATTATGTGTGTATTGTTTTTATACCTAAAGATTTCCTAAGAGGCATCTTAGTATTTGGGTGAAGAAAAGATAATGTCCAACTTTACAGTTGTTCTGTATTGTCTCTGTCCTGGTTTGTCTTCAGATGAAGATGTCAGACTTGTCTTCGTTCTGCTGTGCAACATGTATTACTCTGAAGGATCGATGTCCACGACCAAAGGGACTTATCAACCTGCTCCTTACAAAAGGTGACAGCCACCCACTGTTGCACAGACATTCACCACCACTGTTAGACCTTCACTGTAAGACCCTCACTAACCCCTACTATAAGACCCACTGTTTTTCCACAGAAGGAACTCTCATTTTTAAACCAGTTCAGTTTGGGTACCTTCAAACTTTGGTGTTTGTTGAGGACCAATGTGCGTTTCCACCAGTTTTGGAAACCAAGCATGAGTCATCAACAGTGGGTGTTACACAACTAGGGGGGGAAAGCTTGGTAGCGAGACAGTGGAGCTTGCTCAGCTGTGTGCAGTCTTCATTGGTTCCCTGTTAAATCCAGAATAGAATTTAAAATTCTCCTCCTCACATATAAAGCCCTTAATGATCTAGCTTCATCATACATCAGAGATCTGATTGGTCCATATGTTCCTAACAGAGCACTTTGTTCTCAGACTGCAGGTTTACTGGTGGTTCCTAGAGTCTCTAGAAGTAGAATGGGAGGCAGATCCTTTAGTTATCAGGCTCCTCTCCTGTGGAACCAGCTCCCAGTTTTAGTCCATGAGGCAGACACCCTGTCTACTTTTAAGGCTAGGCTTAAAACTTTCCTTTTTGATAAAGCTTATAGTTAGACTGGCTTAGGTTATCCTGAGCTATCTTCCTTATTTTTACCTCCATCTTCTTCCCTCCCTGTTGGATGGAGTAAGGGGGAGTCAGGTTTAGCCTAAACCGACTCAGTTATGGTTGAGGTCCAAACACACCCTCCATTTCTGCTACCTGTATGACCTCCTTCTCTTTTCCAATGGTTATAATCAGTCTGACAGAGAGAGGTATCCCAATCCTTGTGGTTTTTAGTATAACAATGACCATCAGTGGGACCCTTTGTGGGGTTCCTTGAGACGACATTGTTGTAAATAAGCGCCGTTTAACTAAATAATCTGAACTGAAACTATCTCTGTAGTTATGCTGCTATAGACTTAGGCTGCTGGAGGACATAACGACCACTTTCACCCTCTTCACTACATTCTCACACTACTCTCCAATTTTGCATTATTTGCTGTTATTTCAGCTTTTAACTTTGTTCTCTCTTTTCTCTTCCTAGAAGCTACACCTGGCCTGACTCTGTGTCTACCTGTGACACCTTTCTGGAGAGGGGAATTGTCCAAGCTTCTGCTGGCAACAACTTAATGCTCACCTTCTACAGATAATCCACATGGCCCTGTCTTTCAGTGTTTTAACCCTTTCTCTCTCCTAGACATGGCTACTGACTGAGCTTCTACTGTACCTAACTCTATGTTCTCTCTTTCAGACTCTAACCTTGAAAACTGGATCAGAGTTTATCTGTTCTTTCTTTCTAGATGAAACGACTAAAGGAGCTACATCCATTAACATTTACTTTTCCTTCCCATAGAAAGTACTCCTGGATCAGTGCTTCTGTATTCTTTGTGTGTCTCTGCTCTGTTCTCTCTAACCCCCAGTCGGTCGTGGCAGATGGCCGCTCACACTGAGCCTGGTTCTGGTTCTGCTGGAGGTTTCTTCCTGTTAAAAGGGAGTTTTTCCTCTCCACTGTCGCTACATGCATGCTCAGTATGAGGGATTGCTGCAAAGTCAACACCAGTGACTGTCCACTGTCTCTACATGCTCATCCAGGAGGAGTGAATGCTGCAAGTCACTGACTGGATACAATCTGCTGGGTTTCCTTAGATAGAAAAACTTTTTATCCAATTTGAATAAATAACTGAATCTGTCTGAACTGTTCAATGGTTACGATTAATTAGAATGTATGAACATGACTGTTGTGAAGAACCTTGAGACGACATGTGTTGTGAATTGGCGCTATATAAATAAACTGAATTGAATTGAATTGAATTTTAAGGCATAAAGGTCATCCATAAACTAGACCTAATAGTGTGATCTCCTTAAATAAGGACTCTGTGCCAGAAAATGCACAATGTTACATTTGCATATGTTCAGCATCTTCAATTGTAACAGAAACGAGTAGTTATACAATGCATGTTTACTATGTTTTTTCAAACATTTTAATTTTTATATGGTAGGTCCTTTTTCTTCGCGGTGGGGCTTGTTGCCTCTACTCTCTGTAGCTTCGAACGCCCACAGGTGGCGTTACAGTTCATGCAGATAACCAAGTATTCTGTGCTGCCTGAGTTGAACCAGAGTTCATGCTTTTCATTGGTGGAAACATGCCTCATCGGTTCGAAATCATGTCTCGGAACTGGAACGGGCTCCAAACTGAGTTGGTGGAAAACGGGTTTGTAAGACCCACTGTAGGATCCACTGTACGACCCCCACTGCTATAGCCACAGTGTTGTGATTATTATTATGATTAAATTATTTAATATTAGTACTAATATTTTAATATTGTTATTAAATAATAATTGGGTCTGTTCAGTGTTCAGTAAATAAGGTGCCAATAAGGAGTTGGCATTAGGACAATAGAGAAAGGGTAGAATCGAGCTCTGGCATTACTGAACAGCAAAACTCTGCACATACATGGAATAAATTCACACAATTTCTTAAAACACAAGAATTTATTAACAACAATAATTCAACGAAGTCAAAGTCAAACATATTTCAATCAACAAACTCTTTAGTATCCTAGAACAACCCAACTCAACTACCAAGCAGAATGACTGAATAAAGAAATTGAAGAATTATGCACAAATGAAGCAAGGGAATCAATTAAAATGGTTAATAGCCCTGACCAATGAAATAAATATTTACCTTTCAATGTTATTTATGTTTGAGAACCAAGGATTATCTTAAAGAACCTGGAAATGAGGTTAGATGAACCTTAGAACTAATTTAGAACAAAAATTGGTATACATTCAAATAACTATTCACAATGAAAGATCAGATAAAACATTATTTTAATAAAATTAGATTTAAAAAAATTATTTGCTGAATAAAACCAACCTTCTGGGTGACTAATTCTCAGTGGTGTTTTATTAGCTGCCTTTATTTAGTGCAATAATATTTAAGAAAGTATTTTGAATAAGAACCAACAAATGTTCTGGATAAAGGATTCTTGACTGGTCCTCATCTGCTGACGAAGAAGCCTAAGGACTCATAAGATGGCGGCAAGTCACGTTTTACTTTAGCTGTTAATGGTTGGACCTAACAAAAGGGAAGCCTATAGCTTTCTTAAAGTCAAACATATACCTTTAAAATACCATTAATAAAATAATGAAAATGCATAGGTGTTGATGGCACGTTATGGCCGATTATTGTTAAAAAACATCCTTTAAATAAAGTTTGTCTTAACTTTAAAACACAACATAGAACACATCAGCAGATGAGCAGCTAGTCTGTTAGCTGAGTTTTCTCAACACAAACAAAAACCAATTTCATTAAACAAACATTATTTAGATTATTTAACTCTAAACTAATCTCTGCCCAAACACTACCGCTTACGTGAACCGTGCTGAGGAAAAGGTTTCCTGGGCTATTAGTTGAGGGAAGCAAAGCTATCATCCATGTGTGGACTGAACAAAGGGACTAGCGTTGCAGTTACTCTCTGTAGCTGGGGGGTTAGGGGGTTTGAAGGCTGGTTAGCAGGCCCAGTCGAACTGTACGATAAAGGTACATTCGGCTACATCAGTGGCCGTGGCTGGGTAGCTCCCGCTACCTGGACTGCGGTCCCGTTGTCCTCTGTCGGGCCAGAAAAAACCGCTTCAGTTCGAAACGTCTCTTGGGAGCTTCTGTAACTTCTACCGGCCTCAAAGGAAAGTCAAGCTACGCTTGTCTTATTACTCCCTTTATGAATGAATGCCTTTTATTTTGAACAGCAGATCATTACTTAACTTTGTTGAATGATCGATGTGATCAGTCACTTTGGATCCAAGTTGAGGAGCACCTTCTGGCCACGCTGTATCCCTCCCTTAGGGAGCTGCAGCCGGATTGAGGCTGCCATGTTGGAACACGGCGTTGTTGTTTAGCTCTGGCTCCTCCTCTTCCTGCGTTGAGCAGGATGTGGGTTTGTGATTTATTTTGAAAGGTCCAGAAAAGTTTTATTATGTGCAGTTCAGAGTCCATGTTCATCTATGTTGTAACCCATGGCTGGGGTGCCAACCACACTGTAAGACCCCTTGTCATCTACAAAGATTAACAGGTGGATAACAGGTGTAAAAGTGGTGGAGATCTCCCTGTTTAAATGAGTAAATTGTATGTGCTGCCGGCTGTCACCATGGAGTGTTGGAGAGCAGAGCGGCCTTAAAATAAAGATGAAGTTCCAAACCTTGGAGTTAGAGGTAATAATAATAATAAACAGCATTTATATAAGTATCTCAAAGTGCTACAAAACAACAGTAAAAACATTTAGAAACGTGAAAATACTAAAAGCTACAGTTAAACTGTGAAATACTGATAACAAAACCTAGAAAAGACTTGCATCTAAATAATCCAGCTCAAACATCTGGATTTACCTCCACCAACTCATTCATGCATTCATGTTATCTGATATAAGAGCTCTGGAGGAGGCTGAGGAGCATCTCTCAAAGACTGAACAGAACCATCGGTCCTGACTCTTCCCATAGATCCAGTCCATAATAGAACTACACAAAACGGGTTCAAATACTTTTATCAGGTCCTGCAGAGTTTCAGGTCATAAACCAAGGAATTTGAGCAAGGCACTAACATTTTCCTTAGAAGATCAGACCCTGATGAAATCTGTATTGCAGTGATGTTGCCCTTATAAAAATATGGCTAATGTTGGGAATGACTGTAAACATGAACATGATTTTTCTTTGCCTGCAGTGTGTTTGTTGGCTCTGCTGTTTGGAACGGTCTGGTCCATAACTGGACGGGAATGTTTACCTGGAGGGAATCTGTTTGGGATCGTCATCCTCTTTATGTGCTCTGTTCTGGGAGGGAAGCTGCTGGGAATGATCCAACTGCCGACCTTGCCCCCCTTCCCTCCACTGCTTGGTAAAACCCATCATTCAGACTGATTCTAGTCCTAATCTGCCATCATCTGATCCCCTTGGGCCCAAAGGGGCTGCGGCACCAACCGGAGTGTCCATCTGTTTGCAGGAATGCTGCTGGCAGGCCTCCTGTTGCGTAACGTTCCCTATGTTACCGACGCCGTCTTCATCGACACTCATTGGTCAGCAGCTCTTAGGAACATCGCCCTGTCCATCATCCTGACCAGAGCCGGACTGGGCCTCGACCCCTCGGTACAAACATTAAAGAACCTCACTGCACCGTCTCCATACATCCTGGTTCAGCTTCTCATATTTCAGTTTTGTGTCCTTGCAGGTGCTGCGCCGTCTTAAAGCGGTGTGTGTCCGTGTTGCGGTCGGCCCCTGCATGGTGGAGGCCTGCATCGATGCTGTGGTTTCCCACTTCCTGCTCAGCCTGCCATGGGTCTGGGGCTTCATTCTGGGGTAAAACAGGCACACATTCATAAACCTGAAGCGTTGTGTAAAACCTGTAGAACTGAACTGTGTGTTTTTGTGTAGCTTTGTACTGGCAGCAGTATCTCCAGCTGTTGTTGTTCCTTCAATGCTGCTCCTACAGAAGGAAGGATATGGAGTGGAAAAGGTAACATCATGATTCTGTAGTATGTATGTAAACACATTATTTTCTATCAGGCGTTTTCTGCATTTTCATCAGGTTAAGGTTCTTTGTACATTCAGTTATTTCTGTTTCATGTCATTTCCTGGTTTCATGCTACTGCTCCTCACACACTAACCAGCTTTATTCAGTCCACCTGCGTCAGTCTCCCTGACACACCTCACACAAGTGTTCGCCTTTTATTATTAAACTTTTTAACTCACTGTGCTGCTTCTGCCTGTCTGTCTGTATATTGGATCCAGCTCCAAGTTCCTCCTTGATTCTCAGGAACAGCTAAATGTTGCCACCATAAACCACTGAAATGACATGAAGGTTGTTGGACCTTCCGCATAGATTGCTAGAACTGTTTCTGTTGACTGATGAGTTGAAATAAACCAGTAAAAGCTGAAGGTAGCATTTTAGGTCTTTAGTGAACCAATGAGGAGCAGAGATTTAAGGCTTGTGATCCTTTCAGGGAATCCCAACGCTGCTGATGGCTGCTGGGAGTTTTGATGGTATTCTGGCCATAACAGGATTTTCCACCTGCTTGGGAATTGCCTTTTCCACGGGTCAGGCATGCCTCCTTTAATATTCTGCTCAGTTCTACCGTGTTTCTTTACACATGTTGTGTATGTTCTTCCAGGTTCTACCTGGATAAACATCCTCAAAGGTCTACTGGTAGTGGTTGTTGGGATCGTAGCTGGACTGATCCTGGGCCTGTTCTTGTGCCTCTTCCCGAGCAATGACCAGGTCCGACATCATGAATAATCTTTTAGAATAATAATAAATGAAGTAGTCTCTGAAGGTGTGTTGTCTTTCTGCAGGAGGACCTGGTGCTAAGGAGGACTCTCATGTTGTTGGGTCTGTCCATATTTTCGGTCTTCTTCAGTAATGTTATTGGTTTTGCTGGTGCTGGTGGTCTCTGTACGTTGGTACTTTCCTTCCTGGCTGCTCTGGGGTGGAAGACTGAGAAGGTAATTCACATCCAGGTTTATTTTTCTTCTGCTATCTCACATCTAAAGTATTATATCCTGGTGCTACCTGCTTGGAACCATCTACCCACCACTGGAGTCTCTACATTCCTGGAGTTAAGGTAGTTTATCTGCTCATGCTCTGCTGGAGGAGACCATGGAAATGGTAGGAATAAAAATGGAAACCAAGAAAGTGTCTCCTCTTCATGTCCAGCAAAAGTATTGACAAATAGTGATCATACCTGCACACTCTAACCAGCACCTGTAGCTCCTGACTGCAGTCACATTCAGTCGCAGACCATTAAAATGTTCTTCAGCTGCTTGTAGGACTGATAGACGCTGATAGATGAAGCTAACTGTATCTCCAGGCTCCAGTGGCAGCTATGGTCGGTCGGTCTTGGGATGTGTTCCAGCCTCTCCTGTTTGGTCTGATTGGAGCTGAGATCACCATAACATCCCTCAGCCCCAGCACTGTGGGTAAGAACCTCCCAGTAAGGACATCGGTCAGGATTATGAACTTATTGCTTCTAATCTGCCCAGCATCACTTCTATGAATGTCTGTAATGTTCCATGTCCTTGCCTCTGAGGAGGCTCCTTTACCCTAAAGTCCTCCTGATGGTTCGTGTTTCTGGTCAGGTCTGGGCATGGCCTGCATTCTCATTGGTCTGGTGATCCGTCTTCTCGTCACCTTCCTGCTGGTTCATTTTGGAGGTTTCACACTGAAGGAGAAAGTCTTCATCGCAGTGGCCTGGCTGCCTAAAGCTACTGTACAGGTCTGTTAATACTTATACTGACCTCATGGAGTACATTAATTACCTCTGAATTCTCTGGAGCAGTTGTTCTGGAGTCACTTGAATCAGGTGTGCTGGAGCAGAGACACATCCACAACATGAAGTGGGCCTTGAGGACCATGGTGGAGAACCACTGGTCCAGAAGATGTTTTAAACTCTTAACACTCATGATATTCATGTCTAGCTGTGATATCCACATATGACCAAAGAGACCAATGAACCCTGAAATAATAAAACCCACTGAGGCCCAGTCAATGATTGTCTTATTACAGTGCAATAAACCCAGCTGATGGAGGTGTGACTTTGAGAAAGTGTTAGTAATAAATTAACACATTTAACAACACACATCCCTTTCACAACCAATATTTAAAGAACTTTTCATTTATTTTTATTTTAATCATAGCAAACAGAATATTTAACCCCCTGAAGTAACCTTGAGTGCTTCATCTTCATCACCTTAAAGAACCTGAAGCACAACGACACAAAACGTACGATTAAAACAACTTTAATCCTAGAAATCCTCCTGAAGCATCAGGTTCTCACAGTGTCCCATCATGACCACATAAAGAAGCACCAAATGTTCCTTATTTACATTGGAAGGACTTAGGTAGACCCCACCAGTGGTCCATCACAACCACTCTGCTCCAAAATCGTAAAGTTCTGATGTTTAGAGGCAGATGTTGACCTCCAGGACCTCCCTGATCAACAGGAGTTTAAAAATGTCTCTCTGTCCTCCCACCAGGCTGCTATTGGCTCCAAGGCGTTGGACATGGCGAGGGAGGAGGGGGACGAGACCTCGATCCAGTTCGGTCTGGATGTGCTAACGTTAGCGGTGTTAGCCATTCTGACCACAGCTCCAATTGGTGCGCTGGGAATTGGACTAACTGGGCCGCGCCTCCTGACCCGTTATGTCAAAGGTTAGTACAGAGTATGGAGGTTAGGTCTGGTCCATTGTTAGTTGGTACTGGTCATTAAAAGGTAAGTCAAGAACCAACTGGTTACCATCACTGACCATCAGGTGTTTTACTGATCTGAAAGAGAAAGAAAAGTGTCACAACAACCCGATCTATGCTCTGATGTACCTTCTATCTTCACCTACAAGATGTTTATGTAATTTTCTGTAAATCCCAACAGATGAGACAGAGAGGGAAGCCTCGCCCATCAGTCCAAACAGACCTACTGAAGAAAAAAACCACGTGACCATTGAGAGCAGGATGTGAAGCTTCTGACTGATCCACCGACCGTCTTTCAGAAGCTGCATGTAGCTGCAGGACATTTTCATCTGTTTGTTTAAATGCTTTAGATGTTCAAGTTTCTCCTCAGCTGAGATGTTAGAAAAGCTTCTGCTAAAGATGACGAACCAAACTACTTCAGCTTTTCTTCTAGATGTTTGAGATTCATTTGTTTCACAGAACGATCTGTAAGACCGTCCTAACTGAGCACCTTGGGTTTATTATTGGGTGTTTCTCATTGTTAAAGTTAATTAAACCTTAGTAGAAACTCAGGGTAAAACCAACCATGTTCAGACAAGAGGATCAGTTTGGTGTTTCATTGCTGGGGAACCTTAATGAGGTGGGTTCTGGTGCAGATGGTACCTGCAGGTATTTAGAGGAACCGTTTCTGGGTCAGTGGCTTCAGAAACTCTGTCCACTAGGCCCACAACAGCTCATGGTTTCTGTCTCACTGCTGTGGGTCTAAGCCGGTCTCCACCCACAATCACAGGTTCTCCATGTTTGTTAGGATCTCCCAGAGACCTAAATGTTAAGATGAGAGGTTTCCTGCACAGCTCAGACCTAACCGCTGCTTTGACTTCTTCAGCACATGCAGGGTCTGCTCTGAAGTCTGTAGCAGGTCCTGAAGGTTGGATACCAACTTCTAAGTGAGGATCAAAGATGGCTACCATGGGTATTATCTGAGCGGCAGCTGCTGAGGCAGTTTGATGGTTTGCATCTCATTGAATGAGTCACACTTTACTGTCCAAGCTCTGCAGGTGAAGATGTTTCCTCACTGGAGTTAGAGGTCAACTGTGTTCTCAACCGTCTCAGATTTAAACAGAAAGCATCATGAACCCCCTTTCTGAAGTTCTTTAACATGTTGCTTGACCAGAAAGCAGATGGAACATCAGAGCAGATCCAGCTCCTCAGATCCAACCTCAGCTGTCCTGTTCCATCCCAGGAAGGAAGACACGTCACATTTCAGAACAAGATATGACAGAAAAACTGTAGGAACCACCGTACAGCAGAGGACAACCTGGTATCTTTTCTCAGTTGGCTCCACAACCTTTTAAACATTGAATCATCACCAAGACATCTGACATGTCACTCGGGTTGGTACCACATATGTGACAGAGACCTACTGGACCAAATGGGTCGGCAACATTGAGGACTGAAAAGACTCTTGGTTTAAACCTGATCGTCTTCCTGCAGCTCATCAACATCTTTAAACTTTGAACAAACAGAGAAGTGCATCAGACCCCCAGCCTTTAGACACGCACACACACACACACACACACACACACACACACACACACACACACACACACACACACACACACACACACACAGTTTCCTGTTTCTTTGTAACTACCATAACTCAGTCTGTTTTCCACACCAGCCACCACACGCAGAAACCACAGAGTTTCTTAGAAATCTATAGGAGCTCCTGAGAGCTGCACAAAACTCAGGCCCCTGATCTGTTGCTATGAAAGAGGTTTCTGATGTTGTGGAATTTTCTTATCAAAGTGGGTAGAAGTTGACTCACAAGAAGAGAAAATCCGGACTTTGTCTTTATAAGTTTTATTCAAAGGCATTCAGCGTTTGAAGACCCTGACACTGAGGTTACCCAGTGAAGCAGAGCCCTGATCAACATTTACACACAGTATTTATACCAGAACATGACAGTGTTATCTCAACTTCAAAGAGTCTGTGTTTTATGGCCCAAACCCTTCTTGAGTTCAAAGGTGACAAGGTTATCTAGGAACAGACCTAATTGCCCTTCCTGACATCGTCCTAAAAGATGGGTCTTAACCATTAAACTTCTGATAATGGCTTTTACAGCTTCTTCCTCTAACACAGATGTTCTGAGGAGTGAGATAAAAAAGGTCATACACTTTGGAACACTTACTGCAATAATTTCCATCACACTGACCTCTTCTGATATCTGCCTCTGATTTGCTGCTAAATGACCTCAACTGAACACAGTTTGGACCTCAGATTTAGATTCAGTGCAGACATGTTTTTACCAGGTGGACCTGCTATTCTCAGCCAAAAAATCTTTACTAAAAACACCACCAGCATGAGTCTTTGACAAAGGTTGTAAAAGCTTAAAACTTTGTTTGGTAGATTAAAAATGTTACTCTTGTTTTTACCATATGTAAAGATGAATTCTGTGTAGATTGTTCTGGGCATAAGGAAACAGTCACTCTGAGCAGCATGCAAGGCCTGTCTGGGAACAAGTTAGATAAGGAAAAGTTCTTGGATTGAGGAAAGACTAATGGACTGGTTATTGTAGAAGTGAACTTGTAGGTTGGCTGGAAATAGTCCAGCTGGAAAGAATTATGATATCTTGAATCCTGCCAGGTCGCTTTGACAGTAGAGTTCAGCGGTCCAGATAAGCTAATGAAATTGTTGTCAGGTTCACACAACCTAAAATACTTATATCATCACAAAAAGAAGAGAAAGACAAAGAATTAGTTATTTTACTCGCTGCGAGGAGAACGGACAGAGATGTGCTTTCAGTTACAAATCTACCGCTCTGAAAACCATCTGTCCGACACTCTCTTTTTATTTTATTTGGGGGTCCTAGTTACAATGAACGTTGCTCTCTAAAGGATGGGAAAAACAGCTGCATCATAAACAGGTCATAAACACCATTATCTTGTAACATCACGCTTCCACAGTCTCCTCCATCTTAAGATCAGTGCGTCTTCTGTTCAGCACAATCAGCCTTCATCTTTATGACCTCCTCAACTGTGACTGCTTCCTCCTCAGCTCCACCTTTGATCCTTGCCTGCAGACAAACTCATCACATCCTTACTCACACAAACATCATGAAAGGTTATAAAGATCAAATAGTCAAGTTAAAGAAAGGAAAATATATAAGATGAAAGGAAAAATATAAAATAAAAATTAAATACAATTATTCCAACAATTGTTATGGCACAACTGTCACGTAGACCAGTCTTGATATCTTCCAGATATGACTCTATTCTTGTTTATCCCTGTAAGCACTGCCAAGAGTTTAGTGTCCATGCTGGATCCCTGCATAACAAGGTGTGTGTGTCTAATTGTACTATGATGTGTTAAAAAGAGCATGGACTGTTGTTTACCAGATATCTGTTCTCAGGTCAACTCTAACGCTTGCTTGGCAGTGTGGCTCAGTTCTCTACATCTCACCCTGTGCCTGGGGGCTGCTGCTCCTTCTTTGCTGATGACCTACCTCTGTGCGGGGCATATGGCTGCCCTGGGGTGATGCAGTGTGCACGCAAACGTTTTACTTAACAATAATAAACTACACAGAACTAAAAAGCTTTTATGGTTTAAACCAGAGCGATGAAATTTAATCACATTCAGCCTCAATAACGTAACACACCTCAGAAAATGATGGAAACTGTGAAACTTCCTCTGTTTCTGTCACCTGTAGATGGAAATGCTCCTCAGTCTGAGCGCTGAGGAGCATATATGCATGAGAATCATCTAAGGGACACCTTCATTCTCACTGAGAAGAAAACGGTGTTGGATCAGCAGATTAACTCCTAACAAGTCAGGTTTGATGGTTCCTAGCTGGAGACAATCACACATGTCCATAAATAGCTGCTAAAGTTGCTCCTAACTGTGGAACGATGGCAGCTTTGGTTCAGCTGGATGACATCACCAATGGAAGAAGTCAGAGATCCTCCTGACCTGCTGGTACATGATGATGCATGGCTCATCAGCTGGTTTAGATTGTCCAGGACAATCATCTTGGAGCTCTGCATGGAGCTGGCCTCAACGTTACAGAGGAAAACCAGGAGGAACCATGGTTCTCTGGTACCAGTTCCAGTTCTCTCTACGGTCCTTTCAACCACTGCGGTCACGCCAGCCAACGCTAGCTCTCTCTTAAAGATTAGATTTGTGCATACAACGTGCATTACGGTGATGGAGCAGAAAGGACCCGATCCTGGCAACGGTTGACCTACAGAACATTTACATTAATTGCATTTTTACAACTTTCACATACTTGTTTATATAAAAGAATACATATTTAATAATTTTACTGTACAGTAAACAACACAATCTCTAACTATATAGATGTTGGTTAACAAGGTTCTAAACATAACTGAATGCCTTCAACATTCTGTAGCTTTACATCGTCATAAAATGCTAAATAAAGGCAAATGAACCAGATACTGTGTGCCACGGTTGCATTCAAAGCTCAAACGCTGATAATTTAAAGAGACAGAACAGCATTATATAAGCATAGCAAAAAGTAGTATACTTGAAGATCATTTTATTAAGTACACTTGAGTTTAAGTATAACAAGTATACAATTGACTATGTACTTGTAGTGTACTAGAAAGTATACTAATTGAATACTTCCTCAGACTAAATTGGGACATTTTTAAGTTTATAACAGTATACTTTAAGTATACTGTTACAAGGTCATTTTAAGTTTACCAAATTATACATTAAAGTATGCAGCAAGTACACTCATCTATATACTACGATATACTTGTAAGTTTGCTTAGCATATTACTTGTAGCATGCTATTTATATAAAGAAATACATTCTTAAAGTATTCTTAAAGTTGACCCATATGTACACAACACCACGATGTTTAGAAAATCACAAGACAAAATCTTGAGAACAACTTTCATTTATTTATATAACACTTTAAAACATAACATCCAGAGTTTTTACAATTACCTGCCTAAATGATAAAAGATGCGCAGTTCAAAAACTAAAAGCCTCTATGAAGTGAAGCCCTGCTTTAAACATTTCAAGGAAAAGGTGCACATTTGCATATAAAAATGTAATCACTATGAAGTCCTCTGTAAAAAATGGAGCATGAAAAAGTGTGCATATGCTTTAAAAGTGTAAACAAAATAGTGTCTCCAACTGAGAACTGAACTCATGCCTTGTCAAAAGAAGGTCAAAAAAAAGTGCACATCTTTGGAACAAAAAATAAATATCTTGACAGAAACAAAAACGCTTCTTTTCATGTAGTTGCTTGGCATAGTTTATATTGTTGCATTTCTTTCTTATGATTCGTCTCACATCTTGCATGGTGGTGTCTGGAACTTCGGCTGGGCATAGACTGAGTGAAAAAACATACAAAACCAAAAATTACTTCACCACCCACAATTAACACACATGTCAAACAGGCATAAAGCAGTGATTATCAATTATTTTCTATCCCCCTCAGGGAGCAGAAATGTATGTATTTTTTTAAATCCGTAAACCTGAGTAGCTTGCGCCTGGCGTTTTTTTTTTAGCGGAGCGCAGCGCAGCGCACCGCTTTGCGCGCTCTTGCGCACTCCGTGGTCAAAGGGTAGATCTGACGTCATAACAGCACGTCCTCGATGCTTCAACACCTCAGCAAGAAACATCCGCTGCATACATGAAGCTCGTCCGTCGCTCCCAACAGGTGATTTTTCTTTTCCCTTTGCAATCTGTGATCATTAGTGCAGCATCTGGCATGTTATACATTATTCATGTACAAGAAATACATTTTGTCTAAAGTTATTATTCGTAGTAGCTACTTGGCAAGAAGAACCAGAAGAACAACTGCAAGTGTCTGACATAACTGAAGATAAAAGCACAGCAACAGATGAACGACTTGAGCTAAAAATCATTTATATGTTGATGTGCTGCAGCCTTCATTTATGAGATACTTAGAGTGAATATTTCTGGTTAAAAAAAGAGTTTTAGTCGTTAGTATGGTTTTCCTTTTTTATGGCTGGCACCAAACTTCTGCTTTGGAAGCTGCCATTCGCCTTTATTTTCTATGAGTGTAATATTTGTTTACAGCTCCCAGTCAAAATAACATTTTTGCAAACACTGGACCAACATAATAATAATATATTCTTAATTAAAACATGAATAGACGTTGGTTATTTAGATTAACTCAACAAAACTCAGTTCTTTGTAGCTGAACTTCTAAACTCAAACCTATTTACTGACCCAAGTGCTAACATAAAGATCACCTTTAGTTTTGTAATCTGTAAAAAACATGCAAGCTTTAGATTCTTTTGTAATGCTAAAATGCTTGTATTCAATGCAACCTCAAACCTCACATATATACATAAAAAATCAAGTAATTGAAGCTTAAAATGCATTATGATTTATTAAAGGTGATGTTTGAATCTTATTGCATTTAAAGTAATAAAATCTTATTTAAAAATGAATTGATTTTTTTCTTGCATTTTCTCTTTCATATATTTCTACTATCTTAAGTTGCTACAGCAAAACAGAATTTTGTATTTGCTTACTCGATTAATCGGCAGAATAATCGATAGAAAACTCGATTACTAAAATAATCGTTTACAACAGCCCTCGTGTATTAACTCCATTTGTAACAGTAAAACAGTTTTCGATTCAAATAGCTAAGAAAAAAGTGAAAATGAATCAGTAGGAAGAGCATTTTTGTAGAACTTATGCAAAAACATTCAAACTGTGACCTTAAATGCAAGCAGCAAAACCTGTCATAGAGGGACTGAACATACATCACACCCCAATCAGCTACACTGAATAAGACAGAGCAATAACTGAGTGGGCAGCCTGCTGACGGTGGCATCACATGCAAGCCCTCTATAATTATATATTGTTTACCATCACATAGAAGCATAATTATTTGTTGTTTGATAGAATTGTTACATTTGTAGTGTTGATAGCGTGTACACATGTATGTCTTTTCATATTACAAGTGACAGTAACTGAATTAATATCATGTTCAATATTATAGTACATGGAACATTACAGACATATGCTCATAAAAGGAGAAAACAATATGTATGGATTTATTTTAGACACGTTTTGTCCTAAATTATATCCACTCACCAAGTATAGCATCACGTTTTGTGTTATCCAATAGTGGCTTTGACTCCACATCTTTGTGAGCCCCGGACTGCCTTCAGGTCAAGCTCGAATCGGGCAGCGTTTCTCTGCCATAGACGAGCACCGCGAGATCCCCAATGTACAATGCTGAGCTTGTAGTTCGCAGGGACTTCAGCTTTCATCTTTGGACTTTTACATCGTAGTCTGGCACAAGAGGCACCTGCTAAACATTTGATTCAAACCAGGGTACTTGTGGCCTCTCTGGAATCACTAACCAGTAGGTCACCACAGCCCCACAGCAATGTTACTCACCAAATAATGATTAAACAATTACATAAAGTATTTGGAAATCTACTCTATCTATTCATCTGAGCAGTGAATATGCATAGGCCTATACTTTATAGACTAACAGTCTATAAAGAAATCTGAGTGTCATACCGTTTCCTAATAGTATACGTCCAGGACAAAGTTTATCAATATTTTCATTCTAGCTTATGTGTGCAATCAAAAGATGTAAAGGGAAACTGTGTAGCAAACATCTCCCCACATGGATCAATAGTATACAGTAGCCATGCATTTTGAGGTAAACCATATCATCAGGGTCAGATAACACTGAGGAGAGGTGGGTGGAGAAACTGGTGGCTCTACAGAGGGTGTGGGTGTTGGCCAGGTGGATGCAGGAGTTGATATCTGAACGGTGATTCTTTCGATCACATCTTTCAGTTGTGTCACTACAACTGGAAGCTCTGTAAAAGAAATGAAAACAAGGGAACAAAAGCTTTGTGTCATCACTCTTTTTAGACCCATTAAAATTACATGGTTTGATGATTCTTTTTCTGTCAAAATTATAATTCAGTTTTGTATTTTTATAACAGACATGTAATAGCATCACTGTTGATGATTTAGTACTAGTTGCAGAATAAACTGCACCACTGATTCAGAAATGTGTAAAGAAAAAAGAAAAGTCACGTAAGTTATGGACTTGACCCATCATTAAATGTATTTAATTATCTGCTGATACTAATCAGACTTTAAGAAACTCAGATAGTCTTAGTATTGTGCCAAGTTCATGTAACTGATAACAAGAACATATATTTTAAATAATTTTAAAGATTTACAAAAAAAGGAATTACTAAGATTGGCATAATTATCTAACAGTGGGTAAAAACAGGAGAGTTCATTTCTTTACAAGTTTTATGCACATCTAAAATGATAAAAGAATGTCACTTCTGTTCTGAATTACAGTAAACTGGTGTCATACGAGGTTATTTATCCAGACAGCTATCTTTTGTGTTTGAACTTCATAATCCTCTTCTTCCACATCTTTCAGGTCAGCCATTATTGAAATGGAGTTTAAAATTGTAATATTAAATTATATCTATATTAATTCAGCAAACCTATTTTGAAAAGGACTAACCTTAAAGAAAAACAGTCAAACTTGCATCATGCATGCTAGCTTGTAGATTAGCTTTTTTCAAATCTATACAGCATAACTGGCTATGAGCGACAGGTTAAATTAATGATATCAAGGTAACTGGGAAGCAAAAACTTAACAACTTACCACCAAACATTAAAACCTTTACTGGGAAAAAGGTTGGACCGTTGGACTTTTTTATGCCTTTAATGTTCCACTTTACCTTTATCCATCCATCTTCTTCCAGATTAGGGCACTGGGTGATTAATTTTGGACATTGTTGCTGGTCATCAGTACTTATCCATGAAGAGATTCCAAGGAGTACAAAGTACAGATAAAACATAAAAGTAAGTAACAGATAATAAATTAAGAAGGCAATGATTGATGTCTAAAGCTGCTTACATTACTTTCTATAGTTGTTGTAGTTTCCATGGTGGCGGTGTGACGTTATTGTTCAGAGATTTGTTTAGCATTGCAATAAATGGCAGTTTCCAGGTGCATATTTATATTTTGGACTGGTTTAATATCGTGACAAGAACACTGGTTAATTAAAATGATCATGTACTATTTACATGAATGTATTTTTTAAATTATTGTTTTTTCTTTTAGGTGGGAAACTTTGACCTAATTCATTTATTGAATTTATTTCATATGTGATTTGTTTCCACAAATATTTATAGTAAAAAGTTTGCAATGTGGGCCACCAATTCTTGGGGAAAGATCGAGCGTGGTTTTGTTTTCAAAAGCACTAGGTACTTTTGCACACCGTACAGTCTCATTTGGAGGCTGGTTTGGGCCAGCTAAACCATCAATGATTACATTGCTGACAGCATTTGTTAAAGAAGCTTCATTATTAGAGACTGAAGGCATTGCCTGGCAGGACAGAAAAGGATAAAGTCATGTTTCCAAAGTGTTTGTGCTGATTTCTAGCTCTGATTCTGTGGCTCATCCATTGCTTCGCAACACTAAGCAGTTCAATGGTTTTTATGGCTGTGATTTTTGTTTGCACAGAGGTGGTAGATCCATACGAACAACCTGAACCCCTACTTAGAAATGAGAGGGATCATTTCAGTCATGCAATGTCAGGAACAACTAATGAACCAGTGTATGGAGTCAAAGGGCCATCTCCTTTAATGCAACTTCAACACTTCCAAATGATAAATGGCTTCATTCCTGACTATCAACACAATGTGTGTCTGGGAATCACTCGCTAACTCTCTACACTGTGGTTTGATTCAACAAACAGAGATTCCCCCTGGTTCATAGGTAAAGAGATTGATGAAGTTGATAGGCGACTTGTAAAAATAAAACCACCTGTTGAGATTACTAGGACACCAAGGTCACTGACTGAACGGAGGTTCTGGAAACCTTCAGAGTGGCGAGCATTTCTCCTTTTCTATTCTCTACCTGTATTGAAAGGCATACTGCCTGCAAGATTTTGGAACCATTTGTTCCTACTGGTGTTTGGCATATATACATTATTGCAGGATACCATTAAGACTGAAAGCATCTTGATAGCATCGCTAGCTCTAAAAAAATGTGTCATTGTTTTCCAAAGACTGTATGGGAAGAACAACATGACTTTTAATATTCACTTGCTAACACACATTGCTCAAAGTGTCAAACAATGGGGGCCATTATGGGCTACATCAACCTGTTCATTTGAACCCAATATGGGCAGTCTCAAGAAGTATTTTCATGGAACACAGTATGTCCGCTCACAAATTGTCAGAACATTTCTGTTGTGGAGAGAATTGCCAAAAAGAGCTAAGAACACTATCCATCCAGAAAATGAAAAGGTTAAGTCTTTTGTTGAAGAACTTTACTTTAATAAAATAAAAATAGAAAATTGTAAAATACTAACTGAAAGTGTCAGAGGTTTTGGTCATCCCCTGATACAAAAATGTATTAAAATACCATATAGGCTGGCCATTGCAAAGTTGTGTGGAAAAAAAAACATGTTCACATCAACTTTCTGCTTTTTGTTCATGTGCCAAACTATGTTGTGTTTTAGTTGAGGTACTTGCTAAATCAGACAGGCCTGAGTGTAAAGATTCACAGATTAGTGTTCAAAGTACTTTCATATATGAGGTTAAACACACTGAAACTGTTAATGCTGTCTGGCCTGACATGATTAAAACAAAATGTGTTCTTGTTGAAACAGATGATGCTATGTACATAACACCATTGCCAAACCCTTATGAGAGGGACTAGAACTTGATCAATAAAGTCAAGTCTGTTTCCCTGTTTCTGTGTATGTTTTTAAGGCACTAAACGTTAATACAATTGAGCACACATACTATACTGTAACTTAAACTCCAGCACAATATGATCTTGAACATGTAAGTTTATAACAGGGGTGATACCTCAAAGCAAATGTGTGTAATGAAAAATTTAAATGTAAGCATGAGTCTGACTTCACCTTATCCTGTATCTGGATCAAGATATTCCAAGTATCAGTACTTTGTTGCAGAAATAAAAGTTATACTAAAGTACAAGTATACGCTTCATTATTATAAGTTTAAGTCTTATTATTACAGTACTTAGTCATAGACTTCTCATTATACTTTTCAGTAGAAGTATACTTCACTATACTATTCTTAAGTATATAAAAGGTAGTTTATAAAAAGTAAACTTCAAGTATGCAGCCTCATTTTAAGTATAAAATAAGTGTACACTTCAATAAACTACTTTTTGCGAACTGGATCCAAGAATCATACGATCCTGCGATCATATGCACTAAGTAAAGTAGAAATGAAGTGTTGTTTGTGTGTCTGGTATTCATTCATGAACGGAGTAATTAAGGTACAAACGTGCCTCGACTTTTCTCTCTGAGGTCAACAGAAGCAAACTGTGTTCAGAAGAGTTCCCAGCAGAGACCCTGTCTCTACGACGCCGAGTTTTCCGGTCTGAAGGAAGGACAACTGGACCGCATCACCATGGTTGCAGCAGTAACGTGCAGTTCAGGCGGCCCAGCAATCACCATGGTTACAGCAGTAACGTGTAGTTCAGGCGGCCCAGCAATCACCATGCTTACAGCAGTAACGTGCAGTTCAGGCGGCCCAGCAATCACCATGGTTACAGCAGTAACGTGTAGTTCAGGCGGCCCAGCAATCACCATGGTTACAGCAGTAACGTGCAGTTCAGGCGGCCCAGCAATCACCATGGTTGCAGCAGTAACGTGCAGTTCAGGCGGCCCAGCAATCACCATGGTTACAGCAGTAACGTGTAGTTCAGGCGGCCCAGCAATCACCATGCTTACAGCAGTAACGTGCAGTTCAGGCGGCCCAGCAATCACCATGGTTACAGCAGTAACGTGCAGTTCAGGCGGCCCAGCAATCACCATGGTTGCAGCAGTAACGTGTAGTTCAGGCGGCCCAGCAATCACCATGGTTGCAGCAGTAACGTGCAGTTCAGGCGGCCCAGCAATCACCATGGTTACAGCAGTAACGTGTAGTTCAGGCGGCCCAGCAATCACCATGGTTACAGCAGTAACGTGCAGTTCAGGCGGCCCAGCAATCACCATGGTTGCAGCAGTAACGTGTAGTTCAGGCGGCCCAGCAATCACCATGGTTGCAGCAGTAACGTGCAGTTCAGGCGGCCCAGCAATCACCATGGTTACAGCAGTAACGTGTAGTTCAGGCGGCCCAGCAATCACCATGCTTACAGCAGTAACGTGTAGTTCAGGCGGCCCAGCAATCACCATGGTTGCAGCAGTAACGTGTAGTTCAGGCGGCCCAGCAATCACCATGGTTGCAGCAGTAACGTGCAGTTCAGGCGGCCCAGCAATCACCATGGTTGCAGCAGTAACGTGTAATTCAGGCGGCCCAGCAATCACCATGGTTGCAGCAGTAACGTGTAGTTCAGGCGGCCCAGCAATCACCATGCTTACAGCAGTAACGTGTAGTTCAGGCGGCCCAGCAATCACCATGGTTACAGCAGTAACGTGTAATTCAGGCGGCCCAGCAATCACCATGGTTACAGCAGTAACGTGTAATTCAGGCGGCCCAGCAATCACCATGGTTACAGCAGTAACGTGTAGTTCAGGCGGCCCAGCAATCACCATGGTTACAGCAGTAACGTGCAGTTCAGGCGGCCCAGCAATCACCATGGTTACAGCAGTAACGTGCAGTTCAGGCGGCCCAGCAATCACCATGGTTACAGCAGTAACGTGCAGTTCAGGCGGCCCAGCAATCACCATGCTTACAGCAGTAACGTGCAGTTCAGGCGGCCCAGCAATCACCATGGTTACAGCAGTAACGTGCAGTTCAGGCGGCCCAGCAATCACCATGCTTACAGCAGTAACGTGTAGTTCAGGCGGCCCAGCAATCACCATGGTTACAGCCGTAACGTGTAGTTCAGGCGGCCCAGCAATCACCATGGTTACAGCAGTAACGTGCAGTTCAGGCGGCCCAGCAATCACCATGGTTACAGCAGTAACGTGCAGTTCAGGCGGCCCAGCAATCACCATGGTTACAGCAGTAACGTGCAGTTCAGGCGGCCCAGCAACACGAGTGAAGTTGGTTCCTCTCGTTTGCTTTTCAACTCTTCTTTTCATTCATTCTGATCCGATCCGGTTGACTCCTGGCTGAACAGTGAAAGTTCTCCAGAGGATGAACAGAACCCTGACTGCTGCCACGGTCTGGAGCAGGAAACTCACAGAATAAATCTTTATTTTAATTCACATTCATTGGAAAAGAGTCTCTAAAGTCAATGTGAAAACTAAACCCGACCCATTATCCAGCAGTTTTAGCACCACCTTCACAGCTCTCTGAAGGTCCTGCCACAGCATCTCGGTCAGGTTCAGTTCTGAACTTTGACTGGGCCATTGATGCACCTTCATTCTTTCTATTTTAGTAAATTCTGTTGTAATTTTTCTGCTGTACTGGGACCATTGGGAAACCCAGTTTGGACCAAGCTGCAGATGATGGACAGATGGACTCACATTTGACTCCAGGCTTCAAGCAGGCCCAAATCATCCGCGCTCCACCACCATGCTTGAAAGTAGGATGGAGGTATTTGTGCCAGTGTCTTGTGTTTGGTTTTATCTCAACATGGTTCTGTGCAAAATGTCCAAACTTCTCTACTTTGGTCTCATCGGTCCAAATGACATCGGTCCAGAAGTCTTGTCCTTCATTCAAACGCAGCATCACAAACCCAAGTCCTGGAGCCACACTGTTTCTAGAGAGAAGGATCCAACGTCCACTCCTGCGATGTCCACTGCTGGTTTCTACAGTAGTGATGAATTCCTGGTGTGTGATTATAACTCAGAGTTTAGGTTTTATTCATTAATTCAAACTAAACAGGCAGTAAAACATCAAAAGTTATTTTCTATGTAAACTAACAGTAATGGACACCATCTGGACGTGAAAACCTCCAACCTCCGTCAGAAATACTTTTCCTTACAGCATTAAGTTGGATTAAATAGAATCAGTCACAGAGCTCTGCATTTACAGATAGAAGAGAAACCGCCGCTTCAACGAAGAGATTCGTTAAAAGAAATAATCGTATCTAAATGAGGTCCAGTTTTCACCTCTGCAAAGTAAAGCACAGACCAACCTTCAGTATCATCAGCATGTTTCTAGCTCCATTCTGACTGGAAACAGCTTCATGCTGCCCCCTTGTGACGGAAAAATGGCAAAGCATCGACGTGTCCTGTTCAAATCTGGTTTATTCAGTTCAGTTTATTTAGTTTCAGTCAGACGACACAATGATCCATCATAAGGACACATAAAGAATAATCAGTGAGACTGAAACAGACAGAAGCTGGGTGTTTTCATGCCCAACTCTAAGTTTACAGCCTCTAACAAGTTACCTTTAATATAAGGACAAAATACAGAAGAAAAAAGAACATTTTTATGAGCTTCATCTCAAAGTATAAATTCATTCAGTCATATAACTATTTAAAATGTGACATTTTTAAAAAGTAATTACATGTTTATCTCTATACTAACATTAACTGAGCTGTAAGAACAGACAAGCATCTCTGTTTTAAACCTTTTCCAGTAACCGTCTCTGGTCAGTATTAAGGATTAAAAGCTGATTTAACTGAGTGACGTAAAACCCAACATGTGATTAATTTCACCTCTTTTAAATTTAGAATCCGTGAATCTGGAGGTCATTAAAATGATAACATGGTAAATATTAATGTTATCAATTTTAAGGTTATCAAATTTAACGTTGCCTGTTTTCATTCACTGCCTTGAGTTTAGCTCCTCTGTTTTTACCATTTCTCCTTCAGGCCCATAAAGTCATCTTGTTGGTTTACAATCTGGATCTCCTCCCTCTCCTTACCTCCTCCGGTTCCTCAGCCAGTTTCTCTTTTCTTATCTCCGTCTTTTAAACACTTGTGGTCAATAACCAAACTGCATCAGGTAACTTTGGAGAGCAGCTTTGAGCGAGTCATGCAGTTTTCACAATAAAACACGACCTCAATGAACAGTTGGTTTATTTCAGGAGCTCCATCACTGAGTGAAACACATTATATAGATTAATACCTCACAGACTTTGTTTTCAAGCCCTTATTTCTGGTAATTATGGAGATTTTCTGCTTCCAGTCAACATATTTATTACATTTAAGATTAAAATATTACATTAGATCAATCAAAAACAGAAATGTTGCTTGAAGGTTGTTATATTCAGAGTGGACTCAGAAAAATTCCCATTGCTACAGTAGATGTAGGAGTGTCTCATTGTGTCACAGGAGACAAAGCAGAACCAGTATCCAGTCAATGTCCTGCAGTCTTCACAGAGATTTTCCTGGACACTGAAGCCTGCAGACATTCATCCGAGCTGATTCAGCAGCTGCACCTTCATCCTGCAGAGTCATCCTCCTCACTGTCAGCAGCTAATTATCAAGCTATCTGCAGACAAGGTTCTGCTTGTCTCAGGAGACCATGAGGGTTTGTATTATTTACCGTCAGGACGTCCTCCTCTTACCACAGACAGGTATGAAGACACACCCTGCAATGTGCTCAAGCAAGTCCAACATCAGCTTTCTATGGGTCGTACCCGGTAATGATGTTAGTTCTGTGTTGTTTTCTGCTTCTGTTCAGAACTCAGACCTGAACCACCGTAACAGGAAGTTGATTCTTTCCTGCATCTGCTGATAATTTTCTTATCATCTATGAAACAACGAGTTCTTTCGGCCCAAAGATCGATGTGTTAAACCGGAGCCTTGGTAGTCCCAACACCAGGGTGTCAAACTCCAGTCCTTCAGGACAGTCGTCCTCAGATGTCTCTGCTTCAGCACAATAAAATCAAACAGGTAATTAGTAGAACTTTGCAGAACTTGATTTCAGACCGAAGAGGAATTCAGCCGTCTGATGAAGGGGCGTTGAACCACGGACACATGTGGAAGTTCCAGGACACCGGCCTTCAAGGACAGGTTTTGGACCCCCATCCTCCATGCGAGGGGCGTCCACCTCCGGTCCTGGAGAGAGTAGCTGTGGGTGTTCTGGTCTCATATTTGACTCCATGATACCTTGGCATACTGAGGTGTTCTGGGTCCATTCTCATGACCTCAGGTCCTTTGGCTGCAAAATGAGCCCACATCCTCATCCCTCCACCACTGTGCTTGACAGATGTTATGAGATGCTGTGGTTGGTTTTCTCCTAACAGGTTGCTCTATGTTATGTTCAAACATCTCTGCTTTATCACCTCTAACCTCTCCTGTAGCCCTCCAAAACAAGCCATATTTGTTCACAGTTCATTATCTTGCTATGGAGCCCAACATTTAACACAGTAACTGAGACCTGTTGAGTCTTGGGCTTTGACTTTACACTTGTGAATAATTTTTCTCTGTAGAATGATGGACTTCAGATAGATTGGAAATGACCCTATGACCCATCCCAGATTGATGGGCAGCAACAGTTGCTCCTATAAGACCATTGCTGATATCTTTCCGCCCTGACATTGTGTTGGCAGACATCTAGATTCTCCGACCAACCAAGACTCCTGGATTTCTAGAAGTGCTCTCACCGACCATGACCGGTGAATCGGTGCATTTGATTATCAGCACCTCACTGCTTTCTTTGTTATGTCCTGTGGAAAAGGGAAGGGTGTACTTAGTTTTTAAAACCCAGTTTGCATAATAATTAACATCAGAAGGAAATCTGTTGTGTTTTTCTACACTTGAGTTAAACTTACTGGGAAGACTGGGAGTGTTTGCATGGTTTCCAGTAAGGCAGCTCCTCCCAGAGTGAGTCAACAACTGGATTTACAGTAAAACATCTGAGTCACGATAAAAACACTGATGGTCCTGTTAAGAGTACCATAAAGTACCATAAAGTACCATAAAGTACAACATAGAGTGTATGGCATCAGTTTTAGTTGAATCAATGGTTTCTGTCTCCTGTGTTTCTGGTCATAAGAGGAAATATCAGTTTTTATTAAATTCCTTATTCAGATCTGAAGGAGAAAGAAACTGAGGCTTCATTATTACTGTGATGCATCACAAACTTCAACATTTTTATTAAACCTTCTGCTGGTTCTGACATGTTAATTATATTTAATCTATTTAGACCCATCATTAGTTTTTTACAGTGCATGAACTTCAGGTCACCTGATTAATATTTTATTATTAACCAACTTGGAAACATTTTGTTCTGCGCATTCAGAACAAAAACAAGCCAGATTCATTTTAAGCCCTAACATCTCCACCCACCAGTCCCTTTGGTTCTGGTTGGACCAGTTTCTATGATTAAATGGTTACATTTGTTATTCTTAGCCCAGGTAATCATTTACCTTCATCATAAAGCAAAAACAATCAGATCAAAGGTCAACAAATGTAACTGAAAGGAGACAGTAAGCTGGTGTAAATGGGAGTGTTTGAAGCTTTGGAACCGGTTCCAATCGGTACCACTGGTCTAACAATGGCATCACTGTAACAAAGAGCTGCCTTCAAGCACGCTGCATGACGAGTTCATAACTTTAATTAATGAAGAACTGCTTGGTAACTTGATGAGGCTACAGCAGGACATCAGGTTTTCTAAGGTTTATTTAAATACATTGACATTTTTAGATTTGATCTTTCAGGTTTTCCTGTTTTATGAACTTGAACAGTTCATCGAGTCTCGCTCTCACACACTTTAAGATCTAAACATAAAATATTCACATTTAAATAAATCATTTCTGATCTAAACACCACACTGCTGTTTTTATTTCCATGTCTTCTTGATTTCTTCTCAGGTTAGAGATGAAAGCAGCACCGACACAGAAACCAAAGGAATGATAAACTCTAGAACAAAGCATCCAGAAAGTGTCTAGATGTGGCTGGAAGGTCAGATATCTTCATCTGGTCCAAGAAGAGCAGAAGTTCTGCTGAACTCTCGGTCCAATCTGACAATGACTGGTTCTATAGCAAACTGTGCTTCTTTCATTAAAGTATGATTCATTTGACATAAAACATGACAAACAGTTTTATTTCATAACTTTATCATTTGTTTGAATCCATATTTGTAAACATGACTCCATGTTGTTTGGTAGCATCTGGGTCACATCTGCAGCAGGTTGGTTCAGACAGAACTGCGAGTCAGTGGGGTTTGCTTGGGACTGCTTCCTTTGGTTCTAGATCTCTGATGTTTCATAGAAATATAATAAGCAGAAGCTCCAAACATATTAAATAAGATGACCGTCATCATTAGAAAATGTTCAGAAGATTCTCTGTGAGGTCAAACGTTTCAGCGAGTAAAACGGCTCCTCCTGGTTTCCATGAGATCTCAAAGGACAGCAGCCGTTAAAAGTCAGTTTACAGCGAAATAAGGACAGAGGATGTCGCTCTGCTTCAGTATGGACCGTTTCCGTGGTAACCAGACTGCTATGCTAAATCTGGTACAACCATCTCCTCTTAGGTCCTCAGGACGGGCTTTTCTTATCGTTTCTTGTTCTTGTTTTGGATGAAGCAGTTTCACAGAACCATCAACTGATTCAGGACACTCAGGGGTCCTGACCTCTGGTCAGAGGTCGTAGACATCAATGTCTACTTCCCAGCTGAAGGTTCAGCAGGAACATCTGGGTCTTCTGACTTGAAAAAGTCTTTTTTTTTTATATATCACCAAACCCACAGATGCAAAACTAACATTAGAAGACTAACTGTAGGTCCGACAGATCCGGCCTTGTTTCTTGAAACCTTGTTCCACCTGCCTCTAGAGACACCTGCAGAACAGAACCAGGTGTTAGTATGAGCTGTCAGGTAGGAGATGACTGAAGAACATCATCTACTGATCTCAGACCAGCTGCTGTCTACAGAGACTCATCAATAAAACACAAACATCTGATCTGAGATGTTTCACTGTCACATCAAGAACCAGGAAGCTGCTGAAAGCTCTGATCCAGAGACAAACGGACTCACCTGGAGGAGGAGAAGGAGCTACATCCAAGATGATGATGCTGATGGGATCAGAATCCAGATTAGCTCTCTTCCTGATTTTATTTCCTGTCTGGAAAACTCTGCACTCATATGTTCCTCAGTCATCAGTCCTCACGTTCTTCAGAACCAAAGACACGTCTCCATCCTTCATCTTCCTGTCCTGCAGATCCACCCGGTTCCTAAAAGATGGATGCTGGTAGAAGGGAACAACTTGCTCGTCTCTGTACAGAAACACATATTCTGGGTCCAGATCTGCTCTGCTCCACTCTACAGCGATGACAGGTCTGTTGTCAGGAGCTCGGCATGGCAGAAGGATGTTCTGTCCAGGTTCTACTGTGAAGATCCTCTGACCTGCAGGAGAGAAAACAAAGCAAAGCAGAGCAGAGCCGTTAAAGATCATCGTGGTAAAAAGGTTGGTTCTGATCATGTTACCCAGAACCCTGATCATGTGTGACTCAGCAGAATATTCAGCTCTGCTTCCTAGCTGAGACCTAAGGTCTGCTGCAGCTGTTCTGTTCAGTTTCAATAAAATGTCCAAAGATCCAGAACAGGATTCAGAACCTGCATGATTTCATCTACTGCAGAAACGTGGTCCAAAGATCTCTGGTCTGATGGTCCCAAGTGTGACCAGAGGGCATCGTTCAACCATTGAAGAAGCATCAGGTGACAGGTCCAGCAAGAGCAAGAGCTTGTTGTTTCAAAGGTTCTTGTGTTAATGTAGAGATGATACTTGAACAAATAATAAAATTAAAAAGAAATTTAAAAAAGTAAATCAATAAATAAAAATAGAGATTATTTTTAATAATCAAAATAAATGAACAAATGAAAGAGATGATTTTTAATCCCACTTTTAGTTAGGAAACAACTAGTTTTAGCGGTCATACAGGACTTTGCTACCAGTAATAATAATAATAATAATATTAATAATGAATTAATAAACAATTTACCTTTAGATGCAGAAGAGCAGAAGACGGTTTTCAGCAGTAAAAGGTATAAAAACACAGCAGCAGGCATTGTGTCCTTTCTTTGGTGTTCATCCGGATCTCAAACAGAATTTTAACCCATAAATAAAATATTAAAAACTCTGCGAGATCCTTTTAATCTGTGATACTAATCTAGCAGCAGCGCGTCCTGATCTCTTAGCTTCAGATATATGTAGAATAATGCAGAGAAACTGTCAACTCCTCTAGAAATCACTGTTTACTTCCTCTGTGTTGATTCTAGTCTGCGCAACAGCTGCGGAGTCCTGCCCTAAAGAGCGACTTTATGGCAAGACGATTGCGTATTTATTCAAGCATCACTTAGCTCTCTGTGACTCATTCTTTGGATATTTCTTCAAGCTACTGTAGTTCATCATTTTGGGGCTCTAGTTGAAATAAACCGTATACGTCTGATCAGCTGGAGGCACTAACTAGCAGGAACAAATCTACGAAGCAACGAACCCACCAGAAGGTCACAAAGATCAAATGACGTCACTCTGTCATAGTTAACTTGTAGGAACTGGACTGGAAAAGCCTAAAATGTAAAGTATTCGACTAGTTGTAGAACTAGTTAACTAGTACACCTCTGATTTAATTGTTTTTTGTGGCACTACTAACGCAACCTGGTTTCCCAACATGGCTTCAGCTGTTGATGTTCAGACTAAACCGACAGTCGATGTAAACCGAGCTTCAGCAGCTCCAGTCACAAAGAAAACCACATCCTGGAGTCCAAAAACAAATGAAGAAAGTTTTCATGTTTAAAGTGATTAAAACGCTCCTCAACAGAGGCTGACTAGTCATGATTAAATGTCCAGCACCTCCTTCTAGTGGTTAGATTAGATACCACAAGGTTTCAGCTTTTTGATAATGAATACATTTGTTAATAAACAAATACTTTAATTGCCTAATTGGGGAATTATTTTCGTGGTGGAAAATCATATTCCTGCAAATGAAATCAAGTGAAATAGAAACAAACAGGAACAAGAATAAAAACAAGCTGTGTTCATACAAATAGGGCGGGTTCAACACATCCTGTGCAGAAGGACAGGAGGCTTTAGATCATTAAGAGTTACGATGAAGGAATCATCTCTACAAAGTCTGCTCTGTAAGTAGGAAACCTGTTTCTGTCTGTTTAAACCTGTACTTCCTGCTCTGTTTGTACCTGAGGATGGAGGGACAGAGGTCTGAACTCCAGGTAGGTTAGTTATATGAGTAAGGAAAGAGCAGGCAGGTTCTTAGAATGACATTATTCATCTGAACTAGAAACCATCACATGTGTAACATTGTTTTTATAGTATTTACAACAAGCTCTCTATTTTATGCTTTTTCATCATAAGTATTAGAACCTTTCATTCAGTAAAGAAGAGGAACTCTGAGTTCTCAGAGCTGAAAACACGTTAACCTGAGACTAGTTAACTGTTGTCCTCGGTGACCTTGTCTGCCATACATGACTCGAACTGGTCAGTTTGTTAGGTACATCTCGCTAGTCCTGGTTGGGACCTTCTTCTGGCTTCGGAAATCTCTTCATTATAAATTAAACATGGTGTTAAGAACCTGAGACTCTGTGGTCATAAAGCGACAGACAGGGTCAGAAGTAATACTCAGGTAGAAACCTCCACACCATGACACCACCAGCACCAGCTCCACCAGCACCAGCTCCACCAGCAGCAGCACCAGCTCCACCAGCAGCAGCTCCAGCTCCACCAGCAGCAGCTCCAGCTCCACCAGCAGCAGCACCAGCTCCACCAGCAGCAGCACCAGCTCCACCAGCAGCAGCTCCAGCTCCACCAGCAGCAGCTCCAGCTCCACCAGCAGCAGCTCCAGCTCCACCAGCAGCAGCTCCAGCTCCACCAGCAGCAGCTCCAGCTCCACCAGCAGCAGCACCAGCTCCACCAGCAGCAGCACCAGCTCCACCAGCAGCAGCACCAGCTCCACCAGCAGCAGCACCAGCTCCACCAGCACCAGCTCCACCAGCAGCAGCTCCAGCTCCACCAGCAGCAGCACCAGCTCCACCAGCAGCAGCACCAGCTCCACCAGCAGCAGCTCCAGCTCCACCAGCAGCAGCACCAGCTCCACCAGCACCAGCTCCACCAGCAGCAGCACCAGCTCCACCAGCAGCAGCTCCAGCTCCACCAGCAGCAGCTCCAGCTCCACCAGCAGCAGCTCCAGCTCCACCAGCAGCAGCTCCAGCTCCACCAGCAGCAGCACCAGCTCCACCAGCAGCAGCACCAGCTCCACCAGCAGCAGCTCCAGCTCCACCAGCAGCAGCACCAGCTCCACCAGCACCAGCTCCACCAGCAGCAGCTCCAGCTCCACCAGCAGCAGCACCAGCTCCACCAGCAGCAGCACCAGCTCCACCAGCAGCAGCTCCAGCTCCACCAGCACCAGCTCCACCAGCAGCAGCACCAGCTCCACCAGCAGCAGCACCAGCTCCACCAGCAGCAGCTCCAGCTCCACCAGCAGCAGCACCAGCTCCACCAGCAGCAGCTCCAGCTCCACCAACAGCAGCACCAGCTCCACCAGCAGCAGCTCCAGCTCCACCAGCAGCAGCACCAGCTCCACCAGCACCAGCTCCACCAGCAGCAGCACCAGCTCCACCAGCAGCAGCACCAGCTCCACCAGCAGCAGCTCCAGCTCCACCAGCAGCAGCACCAGCTCCACCAGCAGCAGCTCCAGCTCCACCAGCAGCAGCAGCAGGCTGAGCTGTTGATTTTAGCCAGAATGGATCCATTCTTTCATGTTGTTGACACCAAGTTCTGACCCGACCATCTGAATGTTGCAGCTGAAACTGAGACTCATCGGACCAGACAAGGTTTCTCTAATTATTGTCCAGTTTCAGTCAGCCGGGGGGAATTTTAAGTTCAGTTTCCTGGTCTAGGCTGACAGTTATGGTACCTGGTGCAGTCATCAGCTGCTGTAGCCCATTCTGCTTTCAGGTTCCACTCGGGTGTTCATAGATGATGTTCTTCACACCTCGGTTGTGACCAGAGGTTATCTGAGCTGCTGCTGCTTGCCATATAATCCTGAACCTGTCTGTTCATTGCACTTTGACCTTAGACACCATCACAGCACTACTGTCCACAGAACCACTGCTCCATGGAAAGTTTCTCTTTTCTTTGTAAACCTGACAGATGTGGGAACATCCCAGCAGATCAACAGGTTCTGAAATGCTTAGACCAGCCTGTCTGGCACCAACAACCGGGCCAGGTTCAAAGTTCTTGATCATCCTGAGGCTCGGTTTGAAATTGAGCTTTTTTAAAACTTATCTAGATGCATCAACCCAGCGTTTGTTTTAAGCAGGTATAACATAAAAAGTGTCCAGAAAGAGGATATTGTATAATTAGATGCTATTATGTTTGGTTTTCACGTTGAAAAATCATATCAATGTTTTCTCTGACAGTGATTTAGGTTTTAACCCTGATTTAACGGACAGATTCCTCTCAGTTAGTGTCTTATTTACAAGTTATATTAGTCCAGAACAGATCTAACAGACTCCTGCCAACTAATCGATCCCTGCACAACAGATCATTTCACTACAGCACATTTTTAATAATAGTTCTGGGTGAATAATCAGCAGATAAAACAGGAGTTAAAGTCAGTCTCATCAGGATCCCTCAGCAGCATTTTACCAGATTAATCCTGTAAAAGTCCCTGCAGGGATCAAGTGAACCAGAAAGAAATGTTACTGGTTAAAGGAAACGCTGCAGAGTCCTGAGAAACATTTTAAGGTTGTCTCATGTTGAAAGACATTTAAAGTGGGGCAGAAAATGTGTGTGATTTTTAGTGATGTCTCAGCAATGAATGCATGAAACCATCGCAGTTTAAACCGCATGCTTCAACCTAACAGTGCTAATGGATTAAAAGGGGGATTTTTGAAATGAAAAACAAATCTTAACTAATGCTGGACCCTATTAGACAATATGGTAAACAGGCCAGATGATGCAAAAAGATACTTAATGTGGAAAAGGTTCTCAAATCCTCCAGATGAGACAAATGAACACGTCAGAGCTGTTTGTGTGTTTGACCTGTGAGGTCACCAAGAAAGAGGAGCATCTATATCAACAGTCTGTGAAAGGTTTTAATTGAATGAACTCAGGCTTAACTTTAGTCTGGAGGGAGAGCTTCAGTAAACCAGTGATGACATCAGACCCAGTTGTTCCCAGTCAGCCGACACCAATTCAATCCCACCTGAGCTGAGACACAGAGACAGGGAGGGGTTGTCCCATTTGTCTTAATTATGAATAGAAGTAATTGCTGTCATTTTGTTCCTTTCCACTGTCAGCTGGTGCTTGACCTGCACCAACTGACAGTGGAACCAGGAGGGATTGCTGCAAAGCCAATGGCTTGATGCAACTGGCTCAGATATAAACCATTTTACCAACTGACCTTAGAGAGACTTTAACTGTGATTCAACACATGCCAAATCCCTGACCGAACGCTCTGGAGTTTACCGTCACCAAAGATGTGCTTCGGGTCAAGGGTCAGGGATGAGGGGGTGCCATGACATCAATGAAACTGGAAACTGTTGTTTACTGTGGCCCTCAAACCTTTGGGGCCCCTCGCCGCTGCCCTGGTTCATCTCTGTCTGAAGTGTGGCCCTGTCCAGCATCATGTGACCTAGCGTCTGTTAGCTTAGCATGGCTCATAAACACACATAACAATCAATCCTTTGTAGATATGGTTAACTATGTCAGATTAAAGGTTATATCTGGAACTCTGCTTGATGAGCTTCAACCGTCTTCAGTCCGTTAACCCAGATGTTCTGTTTCCTCTGTAGTCCTCAACTTGCTGCTGTGGAGTCTCACAAACCAAGGTTAGTCAACCGTTTCTGGTCCGAAAATATTTAACAGCTGCTGGTAAACATTTAGTTTTAATATAGAAGA
>NC_061807.1:7951985-7991985 GCF_021462225.1 Girardinichthys multiradiatus | reverse complement strand
AGGAGGAGTGAATGCTGCAAGTCACTGACTGGATGCAATCTGCTGGGTTTCCTTAGATAGAAAAACTTTTTATCCAATTTGAATAAATAACTGAATCTGACTGAACTGTTCAATAATTACGATTAATTAGAATGTATGAACCTGACTGTTGTGAAGAACCTTGAGACGACATGTGTTGTGAATTGGCGCTATATAAATAAAACTGAATTGAACAATATATAATTAAATGAAATAGTATTTACATGTGCTGAGATATTTGTACTATTTGTAAGGGGAAAGTTACAGTGAGGGACCAGGGCCTTGTTAATGAAACTAGCTGCAGACGGGAAGAAGCTGTTTTTGTGGCAAGAGGTTCTGGTCCTGATGGACCGCAGCCTCTTGCCAGAGTGGAGAGTCTGAAACAGTTTGTGTCCAGGGCGGGAGGGGTCAGCTACATTTTTCCTGCTCACCTCTGAGTCCTGGAGGCAGTTCCTGAAGAGAAGAAAGACTGCAGCCAGTCACCCTCTTTGCAGAGCGAATGCCACGCTGCAGTCTGCCCTGGTGCCTGATGGGGGCAGCAGCGTACCAGATGGTGATGGAGGAAGAGAGGATGGACTCGATGATGGTGGAGCAGAAGTGGACCATCATTGAACTTCTTCAGCTGCTGCAGGAAGTTAATTCTCTGCTGAGTCTTCTTGGTGAGGGAGGTGATGTTCAGCTCCCACTTCCTGAGATCCTGAGTGATGATGGGGCCCAGGAAACAAAAGGAGTCCACAATGGAGACTAGAGAGTCACACAGGATGGTTGGGGTGGGTGGAGCTGTGCTCTTTCTGAAGTCCATGATCATCTCCACTGTTTTCAGGGCGTTGAACTCCAGATTGTTCTGGTTGCACCAGGTCACCAGATGGTCAACCTTCCCCTGTAGGCAGACCCCAGAAATGAGCCCAATGAGGGTGGTGTCATCTGCAAACTTCAGAAGCTTGACGGACTGGTGGCTGGAGGTGTAGCTGTTGGTGTACAGGGAGAAGAGCATGGTGCTGATGGTCCTGGGATCAGAGACGTGTTTTTCCAGCTTCTCATGCTGCTTCTTGTCTGTCAGGAAACTCGTGATCCACCTGCAGGTGGAGTCAGTCACGCTCACCTGGGAGACCTTCTCCTGCAACAGGGTCAGGATGATGGTGTTGAAAGCAGAGCTGAAATGGTTCTGTGATGGACTTAAGGTGGGTCAACACAAGGAGCTCAAGGACGTCATTACCACAGAGGTCAGGGTGACGGGTCTAAGGTCATTTAGTCCTGACGTCTTTGGTTTCTTGGGGAGAGGGATGATGATGGATGCTTTGAAGCAGGCTGGCACATTTCATGTCTCAGTGAGGTCTGTGAACACCAGAGACAGCTGAGGAAGGATTCAGGCAAAGAGGTATTTCATTTTTTAAACTTTACTCAAAATGTTTGTATTCGGGTAAATTTAACTAACTTCTGATGTTCCATGAAGGTGATGTTCCATCTTCACTGGAGATATTCATAGAAAACAGACATTTCTTTTATTCTAATGTGTGGGATCATTCTGTAATGTCAGCGTGCAGCTGAAAGTAACCATGTTATCTGAACAGACTTTGGTTTTTGGCCAGCAGGTGGCGGTATGAAGGTGGATTAATGACTGCAAGATTAGATATGTGGCGTTTCCTCCAGATTAATAAAAATCCAGCATAATTTTATCGGATCCTAATTTCAGGATAGACGTCTGTCCACAAAACCTGTCCACAAAAGTCTTCTGCTTAGACACTCAGCTGGAATTAAAAGGATGTTTTTGAAGACAAATAAAGCTTAGACGTCATGCAAAAGGTAATTTCAGTGATTTTAATGGTTCTGTGGTACAAATGTAACCAAATTAATGATGAGTGGTGATAGAAGAACTAAACAAAAGGGTTTAAGCATGAGTAAGAGGAAAATGAAATGAAATATTTTACTTGGAAATGTTAGTCTAATTGAAAGCAAATATTAAAACTCTGCCACCGGCTGACATAAAGTAGTGTCTGTATCGTACGTTCAGCTATAAACTGGTGTAATAACACAGTTATTGTAGGTTTCCATTATCAGACAACTACAGTATGGTTATTTGGTTTAAAAGCATTTAAAAGATCACAGCTGATGGATAAAAAGCTGAGAGCTTTAATGAAACGCTGCTGTTTTTAGTCAATAAATGTCTGAGATCTCGTGCTTTTTACACTCTCTGAGCTTTATTTTAATACCAAAAACAAATACAAAATTAACAAGCGAATCAATTCTACACAGGTCTGGTTCTGAGGCAGATGGACCAGCTAGAGACCAGTATAGGGACGTCACTGGTTGCACTGGGGGAGTAGGAGTGAAGAGAATGTGACCTTTGGCTCTAGATGAAGCTCTGAAAACACAAACATAAACCTCAGTTTTTCCTACTAAAATATTACCACAGACCATCTGAGATGCTGCTGTTTTACTCTGGATGATGACCCCTCTATGTTCTCTATGACCTTCATGACCTGTGAGAAGGTGCCTGGATGGCAGCCAGTCTAAAAAGCTGATTGTGATCCTGCTGCCTTCTTCATACTCAACAGTACATTTAACCGTGTTACTCAGACTGGGCGTGTTGGAGAAAAGGTCGCAGGACTTTAGCTCTCAAGGTCGGGACACCTCTTCTGTAGATGATGTCCCAGTCCATCTATCCACCCTCCTCCATCCCACCATCACTCCTGAACAGGCAGCTGAAGTCCCCGCCTGAGGGAGCTTCTTCCAGCTCAGAACGACGGCCTCAGACTGAGAGGAGCTTATTTTCTTCTCATCTTCATGCAGAAGAACCAGACACAGCTCTTGCTTTGGTTATACTGGATCGCCTCTATCCCCGACACTCCGTACTCCTGCAGTGACCCAGATATTGATCATTTATAGTTTGCTAAAGAGAATAAATGTCCGGCTCCTTCCAGTCCTCCCTAACCAGAGAGATGGAGGCAGGTTTATCTTCAGCTTGAACTCTGGAGCTCATCTCATATAACTTTCCAGCCTCCCAGTTAAAAACGGTCCTCTCTGCAGAAGTGGGAGCTCTGGGAAACATTCTCTGTTGTTCTGAGCTCATCATTAGAACATTATGTAGCAGGAACATTCAACTCAACACAAGACCTTTTAACTTTATAACTGAAGCTCTAAGATGTCGTTATTATTAACCTGAGAAAGTCAGTATCAATACTTAAAAATCTACTCAGATTTGATTTGATTGAAGTCATAGAAATACAGAAATTCCAATAAAATAATAAAGGTTGTTAAGTGATGGAGAGCAGGGGTACCTTTGGTTCTGTTTGGTCCGTCTGTGATGTTTCCTTTTCTTACAGATGCATAAACTGCACATAAATCACCCTCTGAAAATGGAAACCAGAACAAGTTAGAGTCCTGCTGCATCATGGGGTCAGAGGAACTCAGATGGAGGCTCGTTCTAAAAATAGGGCTGCATGATATCGATAAATCTAATGATGATGATCAGTTGCCATATCTGCATATTTTCTTCTTTCCTCTCTCTTATCTGTGCTTCCATCACTCTGTGACCTTCAGCGTTCTGGTCTTCTGTCTGGTGGAAACATCTGCTGCCTGATCCTCTGTCCAACTGGCTGAATATTACTTTAGCATGAAAACACTTGGAATAAATCAGCTGATTATTGTTCTCCAAGCAGCCCTTCATCATGTGAATGATGCACACATTGATATTGTGACGATGATATATTGAGCAGCCTTATTAATAATGATAGTGAGAGTCCTTCAGAGCTTTCTGAACATCAACATGTTGTTTTTCTTCTTCTGTTAACAACAACCAGCAGACATGTTCTTTGCATGTTTCTGTGAAGCAGATGAAGAGACCACAGAGATGCACTTCTGGTAAAAAAACAGTGAAGTGAAACTTTAGGGGAAACAATGGTTCGATTTTTACGTGAATTTCAAAACAATGAAAGTTTTCATCAAAATAAAACTGACAAACCTTCATTACTGCTTCAGCTCTGTCTAGAAATGAAAAGATTTTGTTTTTTTGACGCATGAAGGAAATGTGTCTGAAGAGATCTGAGACGGAGATAAAGCCGAGCAGCTCTACCTCTGAGCTCCATGTCATCTTCAGTCTCTCTGATGTTTATCTGTTCATCTGTGATGGCCTCCTTCCTCACTGCAGAGTAAACTGAAGCTTGGTCGCTGTCTGAGAAATGAAACACACACAGATTACATTCCTGCAGCATCCGCGAATGAGCCAGGATCGGCTGGTTCAGGATCTGCTGGTTCAGAAGCAGCTGCTCCTGGACCAGTAGATCCAGGAGCTTCTGGTCCCAACACCACGGCAGGAATTATCACACATAAAGATTCTGAAAATCCAGTAATTATTAATCTTCTGTTTGGTTCTGACAGGCATCATGGTGAGCCATTATTTAGTTACAGAACCCATCAGCACATCACAGCCCACAGTCTGATCTTCTGTTGCACCATTTGTCTGTCAGCTGAAAACCATCAAAGACAGACCGGAGATGTGTGAAGAACCACAGAGCTGCAGACGAGTTCTGCAGACAGAACGAGTTTCTGAACGTCAGAAACAGGAAACCAGAGGCCTCCAACTTCATCTGCATTTACCGAAACAAGAGCATCAGAGGGAGAACGTTTACACACCTCAGATGGATTACTCATCTGGATCGTTCTCTGCATTATTCACTAAAATCACTACTCATAAAAATCTTTATTTTATCAGACAAGCCAGACATCTCACCAGCAGAAGCAAACAGAGATGGTGGAAACCTTGGACCATCTGACGTCACCTTTCTTTTCCTGTAAGAAGCTATTTCTGTTTCCTTTGGTACCTTTGATTTAAGTCTGTGGTGGAACGTGTTACTATGTCAAAGGGTGTGAAGACACACAGAAACCACTCAGTTAGTCTGAAGAAAGGATGAATCAGTTGCAACTATGACAAAACCAGCAAAACACAATAATGTGTTGGATTTAGCCTGAAATATGTAATAACACATGAAAACTAAGAAACCGATACATCCATCCATCCGTCCATCCATCTATGGCCCAGGTAAAACGTCTAAAAGGGAAATCCAAGCTTAAAGTTTCTCCTGAGGGTCTGATAGGAATCATGGTTCCTCCACCAAACACCAAGTCTGTCCTGAGAAGATGATGAGTCCATCTCGACTGAAACATCTCCTTTCAGCCTCTTGAGTTGGGGATCTCATTCCTCAGTCCAAACCCAACTCTCACAACCTTTCGTGAAGGTTGGAACATAGGAAGTTGAGAGCTGAGCTTCATCTTTTGGCCGAGTTCATTTTTTATCACTATAGGATGCAGCCATGCCCTAACTGCTGCTAGTGGTGTATTCATCTACTGTATCTTCTGCTCCATTCTGCCATCTCTTATAAACCAGAGACCAATATACCTGAACTCCTCCTTCTGAGGCAGACATGTGAAACAGAGGGAGCAGATGTGGCTGCAAACTACTCCAGGGTTTAATGAAGGTCAGAGCTGGAAGCTGAGCCCCTGGTTTCACCATCCACTTCGAGACAAAGATCATCAACACAAAGAGAAGTCCTGCTGGGATCCAACCAGCACCAGAAACACTGACTTCAAGCCATAAATGCAGATGAACTGGGGTCAAGGAACTGGATTCTATTAAAGTTACATTTGATGCCACTAGATCTGGATTAGAAGGTTGGGGATCAGCTGGTCCTTGTCCCCAGAACCAACCAGAACACAGTTAGGTTACACATTTTGAACTGAAAGAAACATTTTTCACGTAGATGAAAATGCAGACAAAACAAATAAGTGTTAGATTTCTGTCTGGAGCTGACAAAGACATGAACTAACATGAAACACTACCTTTCCTGCACCTGATTGGTTGTAGCTGTGTCTGGAAGATGTCGCTGTATGGGAGGTCTTCATCTTCAGCTTCATCTTCAGCAAGTAAAAACAGCACAAGGAATCTGAGCAGCACGTTAATGACCCAACATCTCTGACAGAGGAGTTCCCTTATAATGTCTGACAGTTACCTTCATGTTTCCTCTGGACATAACATCTCACCAGTAGAACCGTTAGGAGAAGCAAGATGACAACATTAAGGATGATATAAAGAGGAAGAAGAGGAAGAGAAACACGATCCAGAGGAGAAGAAGAACTGGAAGAACAGATGGACGTAGGTGGAGGAGTCATGGTGTTTTTCTCTGAAATGAACCAAAGATAATTATTTAGATCTTGTCTCATAATGAAGGTTGAAGCAGTCAGAGAAGCTGCTGACCTGAGACAGAGATCCAGCTGGATGGAGACTCTCCATGACCCCTGATGTTACACTTGTAGAGACCTTCATCAGAGCTGGTCACATGGTGGAGGGTCATGTGACCCGTAGGCTCAGTCCTGATGAGGGAGCCATCTTTAATGAAAGCAGCTGGGAGGTTGGAGGAAGTCTTTGTTTGACAGCTCAGAGTGACGTCATCTCCCTCCATCACAGGGAGGACAGGACTCTGCAGGATCACTGATCCACCTCAACACAGAGACAAACTACAGCATTTCATCCATTTCCACACAGCTTCATCAACACTAACTCCACAGTCTGATCTTACCAGAGACAGTGAGCTGGATGCTGCTGCTGGCTGCTCCCTCTCTGGACTCACACCAGTACACTGCAGTGTCTGATGGGTACAGGTAGGTGATGTTACAGGAGGAATCTGCTGGTATTCCCCATCCATCTCCACATGGCGTACTGGTTTCTCTGGTTGTGTTTCTCCTCACAGTCCATCCAGCAGAGCTGTTGTCCTCCTCACAGCTCAGAGACACATATTCTCTCATGAAGAACTGAGATCTGCTGGGACTCACAGTCAGACCAGCTGCAAGGCCTGCAATAAAACAACAACTGTAGAAACTCTGAAGGCATTTTATGAAAATACAAAACTGTAAATATCTGCTTTTTTAATTAAAAAGATCCAGTTGGCTGTCTAAGAAGGTCCTGTGGGAACTTTAACCAGGACTGCTTGGCTTCTCTTTGATCATGGTCAAACATGCCAAGGAGTCCAGAAACAGTGAGAGGCGGGATGTTTCCATGGTAACCATGCATCTGCAAGCCCCATACGAGCAAATTGTCAGATGCCCCACCAACACATAGGTTTTCATTCTGATGAAGATCAGTTAATCAATGCATCTGATCAGGAGGCCCTGGCTGCTACTTTCACCCTAATCCCTGCTTGAAGCAGCAGCGAAGGACTCAGATGTTTCACTTATAGTGAAATGATGGCAAGGCTGATCTCACAGCCCACATTACGACGCCTGTTAGAAAACGTTTAAGACTAAGCTCTCCATTAAACCTGTTGACCTCAGACCCTGGAAGGATCCATCAGCATCAAACATCTGAAGAAGAAGCGACTAACCTGGGTTAGTTGTGCAGCACAGCAGCAGGGTGAGATCTGAGGAGGAATAAAGTTCAACATTATTTCAGTTTTCCCAGTGATGAACAGCAGACGGCTGTAATGTTCAGTAATGGTCTGTTACATTGAGGTGAGCTGTGATCTGTCCTGGACCTTTGTCCCTCAGAGGACAGACAGCATCTCCAGGTGTGTCTATTAAGCCAGTTTTAGTCTGAAATAAAGAATCAGTTCTTACCAAGCAGACAGACTGATGCTTCCTTCATTTCCTCTTCTCAGTGATTTGACCTGTTTACATTGATGTTAGTGAGACCAAGCAGCCCGCCCTCTTCCTCTGGCTTTTTGTTGGTTTTTACTTCCTCTTCTTGTCATGATCTACCAGTGTTTGGTGTTTGAGCTCCTTGTCTGTTTTCTCCTCTTCAGTTGCTGATATTTCAGTTTGTTCCTGTTGATTAGATTCATCATTCACTCTTGTGTTTAGATGACTTTCTGGGATTCCTGCGTTAGATGTTTTAGTTTGTATTTCCTTGTGGATCTGGTTCCTCTCTGTTTAAGTTATTTATTTAGCTCCATTGGTTACTGATTTCTGTTCACTTAGAAGTTTTGTTGTTTTCCTGCTCATCTGAGATTATTGTCTCCCACCAGCTGCTCCCCAGTCCTTCATTAGTCTTCCCTGCTGGTCCATTCTCCTCCCTACCTCAGTATTTATACCCTCTGGTTTTCATTGTTCTCCGCTGGATCCACTGCTTACCTCCCTGTTCTACGTCTCTGTGTTCCTGCCAGTTACGCTGGCTGTTTTCCGTTCTGTAAGTTATTTAAGTAATTAGGTCACCGTGCAGCTCCAGTGGTCCTGCTTGGTTCCTGCTCATCATGACTCTTCTGTTGGCCTCTAACTGGTTAACACCAGACTGCATCATATTATATAGACATGTTTGGCTTCTAACTTGTGGAAGCTGCTCGTTTTAAAAGGCCACAGATCCAAAAGGACTTTATTGGTAATAAAAGAAATGAAATGATTAAAAATAACGTTTAAAATAAGACAGTAATATAATTTATTTGCATCTGAAGGCAAAAACATCTATGATGAACATGAACGGTAGAATAATACTGGTACAGTAAGGAGAAGGTTACTAAAATACTAGAGATGATGTGACCAACTGTGTACAACTGTGAGCGCCATCTAGTGGTCATGACCTTTCATCACATTAAATATGTCATTATTTACTGCTGTACAACACATTTAAGTTGAAAACATAAAACAGTGTTTATGTTGAAGCAAATGAACCCATCAGACCAAATGTTGACCTTCAGTGGGTGAATTTAAAGGGTCGAACCAGGAAGAAACTTTAAAGCTGGTGAATGTTGCTAGGCAACGATGCCAGTCTCAGTTTTCACTGCTGGAAATGTTGCTGATAAAGCTGCATGAAACTCACATCTGAGAACAAAAGTTAGCGACTACCAGAAGAACAGCAGTGAAAAGTCTAGTCTGGGTTTCTGACCAACTGTTCTACCAACCTGAGGTGAGACTTCGGATTAGAGTTAAAACAACCAGAACCAACAGGAAAAGAAGTCCAGTTTCCTTCTCTTCCTGCACTAACATCATATTCAGATTTGTGGTTTTAGTCTTTATTCATTTTATCTGACTTTTAAAATGAAAACCTAAATTAACTCCAGGAGCAGAGATAAAAAGCCAGAAGGCTGCTGTGGTGTCATGATGGATTTAAGATGAACAGAACCTCAGTCAGAACTTTTCTGCTGTACAAGTTGCTCCCCACAGATTCAGAGCCTGTCCAAAAGTACCACCTCCCAAGAGAATTCTGGTTCTGGCCAGCTGTCGTCTGCAGCAGAGAGTCCTTTCGGGTTCAGACTGTTTCTGTGCAAAGCTGAACTAGAATCAGAACACACAGAGCAGAACCACCAGGATGAGGGATCCATGCAAAGCTGAGACTCAGTCCATTGATCTGGGTTTCAGATCAGAACTGGTAACAATATAAACAACATTCTACTGCACTGGACCGAATCAGAACTTATGTAATATAATCTGATTCTTCAGAACCAACTGGAGCTTGATCCATTCAAAACAGTGGAAATGATGGTGGACTTTTGGAGAACACCACCCCACATGCACCACTCACCATCCTCAACAACAGTGTGTTTCCTGTGGACCACTTCCGGTTCCTAGGAACCTGAGATGGTCCTCACACGTAGACAATGTTCTGAAGAAGGTCCAGCAGAGACTGGACTTCAAGTCCAACCTTCCCCTGGAGCTGCTGGTCATCTTCTCCACTGCCATCATTCAATCTGTCCTGTCTTCATCCGTCTCAGTCTGGTTTGGATCATCCACAAAACAGGACCGGTCCAGACTGCAACGAATAATCAGGTCTGCAGAGAGAATAATCAGAGCTGACCTTCCCTCCATCCAAGACTTATACAGGTCAAGGGTCAGGAAAAAGCAGTTAACATCTCTGCAGACCCAACACACCCTGCACATAAACTGTTCAGAGTTTTACCTTCAGGTGGCGCTGCTGAGCTCTGTCTGCTAAAACCAGCCAGAGAGACAGCCTCCTCCCTCCCTGGGCTGTTTCTCTGATGGACACTGAGTCCCAGATGATCCATTCCAGGCATATCTGCATTAATTCAACCATCTCTTTGTAAAAACAACGTATTTATAAGAATATTTGATCCCTTTTATTTCTCTCAAAATGACAAATTCCTTGTTTGTGTCACAAACTTGGCAAATAAAGCTGATTCTGATTCTGATTTATGAACTGGTACCAAATAAACTGAAGTGAATGGAATGAAGGGGGTTCTGACCCACATGTTGCAGCTGGGACAGGGCTGTGTGTAAATGGATCTGCAGAACCAGCTGCTGGTCCACATATGTTGGACAGGGTGTTCATGCTGTAGGAGGACTGGATCTTCTGAACACAGACCAGAACCTGAAGGATTGGGACCAAAGTTTGAACAGGTTCTTCTGGTCCTTTAAAACAATTCAGGTTCACCTGAACAGTTCTTTACCGTATTAAACCCAGACTGGACCTTTCTGCTATGGAAGCAAACTGTTTTTTATCTGACACATAGAAAACATGTAGAAAATATTATTAAATGTGATTTAATGTTAAAAGTTCTGGTCTTTATGTTTAATTTAGGATTACATAAATAAATAATTAAACAAAAACCTTTAAACTTTTTCAAATCAAAAGAGTTTTCACAGGATGAAGAACCATCAGGTTTTCTTGTCCAGGTTTGGGCATTTTTGCTTTTGGCTGAACATAATAAATGTCTTTAATTTTGGTTTGTAGATAAAACTCTTTAGGGTGCTAAATGTTATACTACCAACAATATCATGATAAAATGCAAAAGATTCATTTTACAGGGAAATAATTCCATATTTGGCTCAGATTGTTTGCATTCTTGATTTTTCCTCTTTGAGAGAAGTTAAATTTCAGCTCTGTGAAACGACCTTGACAAAGAGATGCAGCTGCCTGAAAACAAAGATAAAACTTCTGCAAACAGCAGAAGCCTGTCTCTGCTGAAAGCTCTGATGAAGATTGTAACTCTACCCTGCATGTGTCAAACTCAAGGTCCGCGGGCCAAAACCGGACCCCAGAAGTTTAGTGATTCTCTAGAAGTAGAGCCTTTTAATATGGTGATTGTGTGCTTGAATGTTATTTTGTCAATCAATAAGCAGTTTTATCTACATTCTACCACAATCTGCCTTTTGAAAATGTTTTGAATCTTGATCTTTATGTAAAAAAAAAAGAAAAATTGGCTAAAGTCTGCAGACACAAAATGAACCTGGATTGAAGCTCTAACTAAATTTATTTAATCTGAGATCTTCTCCAAATGCAACAGTATATGTCAGTCTACATGAGATACTAACAACTTCATCTACTGGTATAATATAAAGATCTGATTGAATATGTGAAACAAATAATGATGAAAGTTTTTCAACAGGTGATGCTCATCCAGGAGGAAGACAGTGTTCCTAGGAAATGCAGCTCATTCATTAACAATCATTTTTTCTCCTATAGGTGGACGTTTTGCTGATTAATCATAGGCTGGATCTATGAAACATTATGAGCACAGAACAAATGACCAAGGTTCTGACTGACTTATGAACCTCACTGACCTGACAATGATAACATGACACCCAACAGATAACACCTTTAAGGTGGACCCACTAAGACCACCTTATTGATTCTTGGTGAATAAAAAGAATTGAAGCGTTCAAAACAGATCTTGTGGAAACAAAAGGGGTTATGAGGAAACAATGTGCATTTTAAGAATAATAGAAGTCAAATTATGTTCAAATTTATGCAAATAAAATGACTCTGACAGAGAAATAAGTAAGTAGTGTGTGAATGTGTGTGAATGGGAATGACTGATTTCATTGTAATGCATCTTTGAGGGACCTTAAAAGCGCTAATAAAGGTCTGATGTTCTGATGATCTTTGCCAAACTTATATCTTGATAAAGTTTCCAGAATCTTTTCCAGAAAATCATATAAAGATAGCAAAGGTTCTACTTGTATTGAAAATACTGATAACCATAAGAAAGTTCATAGATCCGTCTTCAATTTTTCATAATTATTTTACAAACAGGTTATTTAAACTTTCATGTGACCAAATGTCTGTATTTGACTTTCTGTTTTTGTGAAATAAATGTCTGTTTCATGTTATGTAAAAATTAGAGTCCTCAACATACCATAATAATATTAGGTCAGTTCTCTATGGTAAAACAAAAAGATTTTAACAGATGTTTAGACTTTTTCCAGTCAGGTTCAAAATGATTGAACTAGACTCAAACTTAACATAAGATGAAATGAACCTTAACAGAATTACTGGACTGGACTGAAATAGAGAAAACTTGAGTTAATTGAAACAAACTTTAGTTACTTGAACTAAATACAAAGCTGACTGAAACTGTATGTTGTATCTATAAAACTGGGTAAGATAAACTAAGATTATAAGATATAATATGCCCTTCATTTTTTGTGTTCATCAATGAGTGAGTTTGTATTTTTTATTTTAAATGTAATAAGGACAGCGGCTACAGTGACACATGGGGAAGACCCACGTGTCAAGGGGGGAATATGTTACATCTGGTAAAACATTAATGCTACACTATAAATGTTTCTGACTATGCAAAGGATTTTTGCAGATCATGCATAATTTGTTGCAAACACGGGGGAAGAAATATTGCCTAGTTGTAATAGATGAACCTAGTGACACATTTCTTCCCCACATATGGTATCCCACAGATTATAAGGTCAGATAATGGAACTCATTTTATAAATAATCTAATATAAATAAGTTCTAAATTATTAGGGGTTCAGTTAAAGATTAAGGAAAACAATAACTCAGGAGGCAGAGAAAAAGAAAAGAGGAGAAAGAGCAGCTACAGAATCAGCTCCTTAAATTGCAGCTGCAAGAGGCCAAAGAGAAAATTAAATAAGAGAAAAATGATATAACTGAAAATGTAATGTTAGCTGCAGCTCAACCTGTTGTTAAAACAGAGAATCTGCAGAGTTTACGAGGCGGCAGCTCCTGTGGACACATTTCTGTCCCATAAACAGGAAACGAGGAGTTTCTGCTGGCAAATTCACCTGAGGAGTAAAAGGAGGCATCATGTGACTCCATCAGCTGATGTTAAAACATCTTCCTGCTGCCCCCTACTGGCGCAAAGCTGGTATTACAAGTGACAGACTTCCTTCAGTTGGTCTTAATTAGAAACTGACTTAATGCAGATGTATCAGATACAGGATTAAACAAAATGGCTTTAAAATCAGATTACTGATAGAAAACATACAGATTTTACTCAGTTCATGCAAACCTTAATGTGTCAGAGTCAGTCAAACAGAGTCAGAATGAAACAAGCTTCATTTTCATCTTAATCATTAAATTAATCTCCAGATAATCCTAAAATAGAAGAGAAGTAATAAACTGTAACCAACTGAGAGTAACTCTCGGTCTTAAAGGAAGATTTCAGGAACCATGAGAGGAAGCAGAACAAGGATTGTTGCTATTTGTTGCTATGGAAACACCCCGATAACGGACCTGATAAAGACTCGGTTCTGCAGCTCTAGAAACAAGGTTTTAACTTTAATATGAAAGGACAAATCTTTTGACTTTCTTTCCACCTGAAGATTCTCATCATCATTCCTCATGTTCGTTTCTAAATTTGTGATAATATTTGTTCTGCTACCTGAACACGGAAACCTTCGGTTCCTGTCCAGAACGTTGCTCTGAACTGTACGAATACATTAATTTTTAAGCTACGGAGCATCTTTGATCTGAAAACCATTAAAACAGCACCTAAACTGTCCATAGATACCCAGGTTAAAACAGATGTAATCAGGAGACGTCAAAATGACGTCATTGAAGCCTTTAGGTCAAAGGACGTTGAGACACTGAATCATTTGGTTCAGGCTACATTTTAAATTCAGATGGCAGTCTGGTGGCATTTTTTGGTGTCAGGGAAGCAAACCAACACAAGAAGAAGACCAGCTGGTGTTTGAGATTAAAAGAAACATGAAATGTTACGATCTAGAGGTGTTTTTGGTTTTGAATTTCTTTTCTGTGTATTTTGACATTTCTTTGCTGGTTATTATGTTCTTAAGGTTCTGCTTCATTTCCTCTACTTTTAGGTATTTTCCTTATTAATTTATACTTTTGTGTTTGCTTCCTTCTAGTATTCTTCGTACCTTTAGAGTTATTTCCTGTTATTTCTCTGCTAGATCTTTGCTCTGGATGTTCTTTTATTTCTGTTTCTGCTCTGGTTAATCAGACCCTTTTAACGCAAGAACAATCCATTAAAAATGGGATTTTAATGGATCGTTGGATCTACACAATAACGTTTTAATTGAAATCTCTGTTCTCACAGCAACAGTAGACATGAAGATGGTGTAATTGCCACGTCACGCCACTAGTAGGCGCTATGTTGTTTGAAACCCAACAACATGCTCAAACACTCGCTGCTTAGAAGACGTTGAGAAAATGAGCATTTTGTTGGAGAACGTTATTAGATTCAGAGTCAACACCACAAGTAAGATCTGAGCTGCGACTTCCCCATTTTTCCCGTCTCCACGACAACGGAGACCGGGTCGTTTTCAAGTGGTGCGATTTTCATGGAAAACGTGCGCCTCTGTCGTATAAATGAACAGTTGAAACGCAACTAAACGTTGTCGTGTAAACGGGGCCTTAGTCTTCCTCCTTCAGCAGCTCTTCTTCTCTCTGCCACAGCTGCTCTTCATCTGATTCTGATGAACTCTTCTGATTGGCTCACCATCTCTCCTACTCTGCCTCAGCGTATTTAAGCTCCTCTCTTCTCTCAGTCCGGTTCTGGTTTCTTCTGTCTGCCTTGTCTGGTGTCCATGCCTGTTTTCACCACAGTGTTCTGCCTGTCCATGCCTCATGTGTTCATCTCCTCCTACCATGCTGTGAGTTTTCTCCTTTTTCTAACTTTGCTTTTAATTTTTATAATTAAACTCATCCTAAGTTCCTGCCTGCGTTTGGGTCTTACTTAAAGAACCACACATTATGACAACAACACGTTCTTTAAACAACTTCTTATTTTGTGATAACATGTTAATAGAAAAACATCAATTCTTCACATTACAGATTTTATTTCCTGTTCAGTTACAGAGTTCAGGTAATTATTAAAACGGCTTTATTTCAATTGTTTATTTTTTTTCTTCACAAAAACCAGAAATCTTGCTCGGTTTAGGAATTTCCCTGAAACAGATCCAGGTGAAATTTGTTTATGAATACATCAACTCCTGCATGCAGGAACAGGTGGAGCAGTTGGGCAACAACTGAACCTGTTCTAACCTGCAGGCTTTCTGGAAAATGATTCAGTTTTACTGAAGCTGAGAGATGAAAACTGAAAGAGAGAAGAACATCCCACAAGATGTTGATCCCAGAGAGATTATAGAAAAAAGGCCACTAGCGGCACAAAAATACAAAAAATGAACAAACCATCAATAAAAACCCATTTAATGGATCATAAAATCATATTTAACCTTGAGCCTAAATCTATTTGACGTTTTAAATCTTCTGTCTTCAAACCAGAGACGACCATTCCAACTGAAAATGTTCTTCAGGACAATAATCTTTTCTTTTGAACATTTCTCCTGAACTGGTCTAAGATTTATTCCCGTTTTGTTGCCCTCAGCATCAGGAAACCCAAACTGAGGCTGTTTCTGACAAACTAAAGACAGGTGGTTGTTTAGCAGGAGGCTAACTTTGAGTTACAAAAGTTCAAAACCAACACCAACAGCTAACAGGAAGGAGGTCAGACCAATCATCAGTCCAGTAGGTCCAAGTTTGGTTCCTCTTTTTACAGCTTGTGACCCTGTGGAGGAGAACCAGATGTGAGTATGAGGTGTCAGGTTGGTGGCGACTGAAGAACACAACAGAATCCATTTTATCTTCAAACTGCTGTGATAAATGATCTATACTGGACTCTGGTCACCGCTCTGGAAACAAACTGGACCTGGGGTCTAGAACCCAGACACAAAGTTCTGCTTTGGTTGAACAGGGAGTCATTTTCCTTTAAAAATGACCCAAACACGTCCTGCACACCCAAAGGTCACCAGACTTCGTCAGATCCACAAAGCACAAGCAGATAGGACAATAAACTCCCATGATCCCCTGCATAACCCCACAAGACTAAAGATCTGCTCCAGAGGACACAGTGGTTAGAGATCCTTCTGACCATCTGGTACCGTGTCAGGAAACCCCAGGCACAACCAAGCTCTGGAGCCTCCTTCTTGATCTTGACAACTTCCACCATCACTGATGTCCTTCAGTTGTAGCTACAAAATCCACCTTCTATCCACATCTTCAACAGAGACCCTGAACGTGGCCCATTTAGGTTCCAGGTCCAAGACCTCTGTCAGCATGTGGAGCAACTCTCCTGGAGATGCGATTCCCCAGTGATCAGGGGCTTCAGCGAGATGTTCCCTGTTCACCTTCACCACATGTTGGGTTTACCAGGTCTCTCCACAGCTAACCTAGCAACTCATCATCAGATGGTAACTAAACTGATCTATGACCTCTGGCCTCATACCAGGTACACCCACAGGCTGTTTTATAATCTAACCTGGTGTTATGGAAAACCCACGCTAACAAAATACAGCTCAGATCAGGATCTAAGGGGGGTCTCCTTCCCTCTAGAGACCCAAGAAGGTCAGGAAAGCTGGACTGCTGCTTGGTGTCGAAGCACAACCAACATTAGAACTTTGTGAACTCAAAGCTTCAGAATTAGTTTCTGCCTAAAGGGAACCGTTCAAGTACCTTGTAAACAGGATGAAGTAGGAGATGGATAAAAACATCATGGTTTCATGTCCAAGAAGAGGGCTAGTTCCAGGCTGAAGAAGAAGCTTAGCTGAAAGACAAATCTCGACCCCTAACCTTATCTTAGGCCATGAAATATAGATCATGACCCTGGAGACAAGCAGGAGAATCATCTTAAGAGTGGCTGGGCTCTGCCTTCCAAACAGGGAGGCGAGAAGAGTCCTTTTTGGGGAGCGTGGAGAAGATGAACTGTTCCTTAATAATGTAAGGGTCACCTGAGGTAGTTTACATCTGATAATGATGCCTCCTGGGTGCACACTGGGAGGAGATCCTAGGGTACACCCAGAACTCACTGGAGGATCTCTATCCCCTCTGGTTGGAGAAGCTTCAGTGGAACCTAAAGAATGAGTTAGGACCGGGTGGAGAAGTAATTAGCTATTTTCTCCCCATCATCAATAAATGAAAGACATGAAATGGATGAATAAATTCTGGTGAGCTGTATTCTTGAGATCCCCACTGCAACCCCTGAAGATCTACAGAAGACACAAACATCTGAGATGTTTCAGGCTCACTTCAGCAACCAGGACACTGCTGAAAACTGTGATCCAGACAAACACACTGAGAAACTTACGTGGAGCAACATCCAGGTTGATGATGCTGATGGGACCCAAATTAAATCTCCTTGCTGCCTCAGCATGGACAACTCTGCACTCATAACTCCCTCTGTCATCACTCCTCACGTTCTTCAGAGTCAAAGACACGTCTCCGTCCTTCATCTTTCTGTCCCGCAGCTCCACCCGGTTCTTATACCTTGGATGCTGGTTAAGTTGATCAATCTGCGCATCTCGATATAGAAAAACACTCTGAGGCTCCAGATCATTCCTGGTCCACTCTACAACTATAACAGGTCTGCTGTCTGGAGCCCGACATGGCAGAATGATGTTCTGTCCAGGTTCTGCATTGATGTTTTTCTGATCTGCAGTGGAGGGAACAACACAGAGGTCAAAGAGGTCAAAGTGGAGCTCTGCACTTCCACATCCGTACCTGAAAAATGAGAAAGTGAAGACAGGACACTGGTCTCTGTATTGGACCAAAGGAATCACAGATCCAATCCTGAGATCCATCATCTAAATGATCTGTTTAAGCTCCGCTTTGCTCTGCAGCAGCAATGGACAGTGAAAGCAGTGTGACCTTTCTGCATGGAGTTTGCAGGTTCTCCTCATGCATGCATGGGTTCTCCTCAGGTCCTCCAAATTCCTCCCACAATTCAAAACATGGCTGTTTGGTTAACTGGTCTCTAAATTGCCCTTAGGTGTGTGTGTTTGTGTGTGTTCATGGTTGTCTGTCCCATGTTGTCCTGTGTCGGACTGGAGACCTGTCCAGGATGGACCCTGCTTCCTGCCCAATGAATGCTGGAGACGGAGACCAGACCGCCGCCCACCCATGACCCTGCAAGGACAAACTGGTACAGACGATGGATGGATTTTAAAAGAAATGGACAGTTTATTTCTCTGGGGTCTTTCTACTCTCAAAGCTGCGTAAACCTCTCGATTAGAGCCGGTACCAAAGAAAGCCTCCCCCATCTGGCCTCAGTCGGGTCACCCTGATGTCACTGAGTCAAAGAGGACACTGGTTCTGACACGCCTTGGACCACAGGTGTGATCAGAGGACCCTCTTTGGTTGTTGATAATACCAGGCTCATGTGGGGGTAAATGATGCCTTCAAGTACCTGCTGTAGCATGTTCTGTCTCATCTGGTCGGTGCTGGAGGCAAGCTGTAAATTATATGTTTCAACTTGTTCAACCTTCAGCGCCAAGCAGCCCTCTTTGCTGGATGAGAAGCTGCTCAGAACGGCTGTAGAGCATCTTTCTTTAAATTCAGACCATCTACGACAGACACAGAGTGACCGTCTGGTTTCCCCGATAAAGATGGCCGTAGCTTCACGGATGATCAAGATGAAGATTCTTAGTTTTACTTAGTTTACGTTAGATTTCTGACCTCCTGTCTCCTTTTGCGCGGGTCATTTTGTAGAAGACAGAAACAACTTTGGGTTCTGGAGGTACTATGTTGGTTTTCATGTTTTTTTTTGTTCTTTTAAATAAAAGTGACTCAACATTAAACCACCCATTAAAAAGCTTATGGTAAAGGAATTGATCTGAATAACTTTTTCACCAGCAACCTAAAGCCACGAGGCCCACCTGAAGATCCGTCAGAACCTCGTTTGGGTTTGTTTCCTCATTGGTTCTGGGCTCGGTTGTGACATTTTTACATTCTCATTTTAAATTACTGCAATGAAATTTGGAATCTGTTGTTGATTGTTTTTCTGACTTTATTAAAGGCTTGGTTATTAAAACAATCTAAAGTTTGATTTCAGCGCTCATACAAATGATAATTCACATTAATTTACAAAAGTGGTTTGGATTCATGTTTAAAATATAAAATGCATTCACTAAAGTATTCATTTCTAAAAAGAAATGATGACTCTGAGGTAAAGTTAACCATAAAAGGGTCTCAGATGGCTGCTGTTTAGTAATAATTAGTTGTCAAAATGAAAATGCCTCCAATCTTCAGCTAGAACTTAATGAAGGGATTATTTACATGATGAACCCTTCATAGATAACAGCCACGGATAAAAACTGAGCTAAAAAGTTCATGTTACCTTCCTGCGGATCAGTAAGTTTACTAAACGTATAAATATGTCTTCATACCAGCAAACATCTCAGCAGAAAAACAGGCAGAACTTTTATTTTAATAAAACATGAAAAGAAGAAAAAGCTTTAAATGAGTTTTCATTCAGATTGTCCTTCCTCCATACTTTCAGCTGTTTCTGACCTGAACTGCATGAGTTAATGAGGTTGAACAGACCTAATGTTGTTTTGGGTCAGAGTAGAATCCATTTGGACTCTGACAGAACCCAGAGTAACATCAGCACTAATAAGTGGGACGGTTCTAACTCTCCTAAAACTTTACTGCTAAAAACATCAACATTTCTGAGAAAATCCACCTTCTTCACTTTAATCCGAGCCATGACAGAAAATATTAGTTCACAGGGTCAATTTCAGTCGGGGCTTACCAGGATTTGTCGACCCAGAAAAACATTCTGACACCAGAACCCAAAGAAGCAGCAGCGTTGAAGCAGCCATGTTGGAGAGAAGCAGGACCCAAACTCCTCCTCATGAGGTCTTGTCTCAACTAGCTGCAGATAAACCGGTTCTGCTGAAGCTGCCTGGAGGTCCACATTTAAATAAAGTTCTGGTGTACCATTTATACGGAGGCTGGACTCATTCAGTTCTACTTAAATCTAAATGAAGTGTAACTGGTCAAAACAGAACTATATTTTAAAGGATTTATTGGGTCAGGTCTGACGTTAAAACATCAGGAAAAACAATTCCCGCCTGGACTGGTCCAACCAGAACAGGGTTAATTATTTATTAACGGACTCTTTTATCTACAAACCAAAATTAAAGACATTTATTATGTTCAGCCAAAAGCAAAAATGCCCAAACCTGGACAGGAAAAACTGATGGTTCTTCATCCTGTGAAAACTCTTTTTATTTGAAAAAGTTTAAAGGTTTGTTGTGGAATTTTCTTATTAAAGTGGAGAGAAGTTGATTCACAACAAGAGAAAATCCAGACTTTGTCTTTATAAGTTTTATTCAAAGTCATTCAGCGTTTGAAGACCCTGACACTGAGGTTAGTCAGTGAAACAGAGTCCTGATCAACATTTACACACAGTATTTATACCAGAACATGACAGTTTTATCTCAACTTTAAAGAGTTTGTGTTTTATGACTCCAGACCCTTCTTGGGTTCAGAGGTGACAAAGTTATCTAGGAACCCATCTGTCCTTCCCAACACATCATCCTAACTGTGGGTTTTAACCATTAAACTTCTGATAATGGTTTTTACAGCTTCCTCCTCTAACACAGATGTTCTGAGGAGTGAGGTAAACCTAAAGGTCATACATTTGGAACATTTAATAAAATCATTTCCATCACACTTCCCCCTTGTGATTACAAGATAATTATACAAAACAATTCTAGCAAACCATCACCCAGGAAAATAATCAAAAGAAAAGGAAAAAAGAAAAGGAAAGAACAAAACCGAAATAACAAGGACAGCAACACTGTAAAAGAATAAACCACCAAAACTCCATGTATACCACTAAAATGCTGAACATCAGTAGTAACTCTCCAAACAATTTAGAGACATCACATCATTATAGCATCTTAAGCAACATAAAATCCATCGCTATTCATACCATCTGTCATCTCAAGGAAATAAGGTCTACTTTCCTCCTGAGCAATACAAATATCTGGATCTTTAATCGGATTTCTATTACCCCAAATTCTATAAAGAGTTCCTGTAGAAGCACACATTAAATTAGTCTCACTAGAAAATCTACTAACATTTCTGCTTTGCCTTACAATATAATTCATCACCCAAGGAAAAATGACCTCCACCAACCGGTTATCTGGAAAGAAAGTAATTAGAGTATAAGTAGTATCAATAGGAACTGGTACTAAAAATGGTTGATCATTAATAACACGTGAAATCAAACAACAAACATAGCAACTATCATTTCTTATCTTCCTCACAGTTTGATGCATCAGTTGCCACCAAACATTATCAGTATGATCATAGTAGTCAGAAAAGTGATGAATCTCTCTTCAAATCCGCTGATGAATATTATTAGTCAGATTAACCACACATTGTCTTTGCTGTACCTTTTCCAAATGAACACGAGTTATAAAAATACTTGAAATACCAATCATTAGCATCAGAACAGACCATCTTCCATATAGCTGCATCGTAACCTTGAAGTGGAATGTCCTTTCTTCTGGTACTGAAAGCAAACAGTTTTTTCTCAAAGAAAACAAATGATAAACAACTTAAAAAAAAAAAACCTGCTGTCTCTCCTGAGTGGCTTCAAGCTGCCCTGTTACCAGTCTGGTACAGGTGGGCGGTCGTAGGAAGCTCCTCTAGAAATATGTTTAGAAACAGGAACTCTAACCTGCTGGAAGTTAGGCTTCCATAGTCCAACTAAACAACGGTGGAAATGAACACATTTCAAATTTGTAATAATACCATAATGATAAATATCAAGCAATAAACATGAAAGTTAGATAAAAGCATCCGAGATTTCCTCCTCAGAGTCAGTCTCGCTGTCAAAGTGGTAGAAATAATTTGGCTGATCCTTGCTGTCCAGGGAAAGGAGCCTAGTAGCCACAAAATATTAAGAAATTAAGGAGAATAAGCATCATGGCGCATGTTTGACTGTCTCTCTATTGCAGACGTCACCAGTCCATCATCCAGAGAAAGGTTATGTGCAAATGTGTAGTGGTCTTCCCTGTATGTTTCCTATGTGTCTCTCACTGTGGTGTTTGTGCAGTGAAGCAAATGACCTTATGATTTCTAACTTTCAGGCAATTCGATGGCCTTAAGTAGATTCTGAAATAACGTTGCACTGCCCAAGGGATTATTGTGCCCTTGTAAGAACAATGTTCTTCAACCACCTCTTCAATCACTCGCCAGTGATCAGCTTACAGTTCTTTGTCTTGTGGTGGTCCGCTGTCCTCACACCTTTCAGGCCGTGGATGATCCAGTTGGAAGATGACTTGTCCTGGAAACCAGATGAAGCTGGAGGAGCTGGAGCTTTCCTGCAGCTTTCCTGCAGCTTTCCTGGGTGTCTAGTAGGATCTGATATGGGCCATTCCAGCACCTGGACTTCCTGTGTTTTCTCCTAGATTCTCTGACCAGAATCCAGTCACCAGGAATAAAGGACTGGAGGGTGGAAGTGGCTGTTTCTGGTAATGCAGCCTTCACCGTCTGTGAAACTTGAGAAAACACAGTGGACAGGTTTTGACAGTAAAACAACATCCTATCTTCACACAAAGATGTGGAAGAAAATGATCTTGGCAATATCCCCATGTCCAAAATAGTAGACCTGCCACACAGCACTTCATAAGGACTGAGATTTACCTGTGTCCTTTGTCTCAATCTCATATAAGTGAGAACAATAGGTAGAGTCTTCACAACACTTGGCTAATTTTCAATTCAAAGTCCCATTCTCAAACCTAAGTGCTTAACTACATGAACTTCATCATGTGACATGATGTTTGAGGAAGGTCTGATTACAGGTCAATATTTCATAGTTTCAGAAAACCCAAAAATAATTTCAAAAATGGTCTAATCTGTGGAGATATAAAATTTCACAAAAGAATCAACACCATAATTTCAGAGAGGTTTTCATAATGTGGTCTTAGGGAGCTATGCACCATTTATATAAACAAAGTACAACGTCTCTCTCGCATTGTCACTAAGTCCTCACTGGAGGTCTGAGCTACCCTTTTTCCCATGAGTGCTAAAACTTTTGGAACCCCATGTTACTTTATTCTGACATTCCCCTCTTCTGGCGCAGGGTCCAACCCATGCGACAATCCAGCAAAAAGTTTGTACAAAAATGTTTTAATAACCAAGATCACATTACATAGAACCAAAGAAATGAATTCTGATATAACTATGTGTCTCTATGAATTTAACGAAAGCAACATAAAGAAAATCCAGATGTTTTTAACTGCAATTCAGTTCCATTAACAACAAAACACAAACTTTAATTATTCAGTTCATTAATGTCTCACTTAGAAATTAGTCACATATCATCCTGATTTGTCTTGTACAAAGATGAGTATTAGATTAATGGACATCTAATGTAATTCAGATGCATAAACTCTACAAATTTAATCTAATAAATTATTCCCACCAAGTATGAAATCATAACTCAGATTCTTTATCAAAAATATATTCCTTACTTTTTGCATATCTTGAACTGTCAGCTAGTTTAATGGTACCAGGGAAACTTTCAATCTAATAAATCATCAATGATTCTTTATGCAAAACTAATTCTTCAAACTAATTTAAACTATTTCATTAACCTTTTAATAGTAAAACACATAAATCTAAAAGTCATGCTACATCCTTAATTATTATACAAAAAAACATGTTATTAAGGCAACAATCACTACAAGCATTTTGATTCTATTGTCTCTTAAACAGTGTTAAAACTCAGGAAGGGAGGTGCTGAGCGTTACCATGACAACAAAGGTATGAACCAACCTGGTAGGTGGGCGGAGTCAGGCAGAACAAACCTCTGATTGACAGCCTATGGGCGGGACCACAGTTTCTTCATCCCAACCCATCTTAATGAACCTTAAACTACAAAACTGTTAACATGCACCTACCTCAGAAACAAGCTGCTTCTTAACTCTCCTGAAAACTCAAAGTTTTAATCAATCTGGGATTTAGAAACATTATTCTAAACATGAATTATTGTTTCATGCAACATATAAACAAACATTCATTCCATCAAAACAAAGACAAAACATCAAAACAAAGACAAAACATCAGAGACAAACAAATGAACAAATTTGAAGCTTCAAGAACTCAAATAAATTTTTAACAATCTCTTTTCAGAATATGTTTTCTCAACCATATCTTTTAATGCTGTAATTGATCAATGTTGTTATGATAATCTTCAGGATCCTTTTTTTTAAGATGAGTGCACATAATCCTAAAAGATCTCAAAGTATTTAGAAGCACAGCAACAGTTTTCTCTTAAATGAATCCAAATTTACTGATGCTGAAACCTTTTGCTAATTCTTTGTACTGTAACTCTGTAATAATAATAACTACAATCCTGAGAGTTATTGTTATAATTCTCTTTTTGTTTCTCAATTTGATCACAGCTGCATTCAAGAATTTCTCTGCTCAGATTAAATGTAAATAAGTATTTTAAGTCGGCGTTGACATTTTTATGCAGTGTTAAACTTAACCAGAAATGAAGCTAAGAAATTTGACTCCAAACTGGATTTTTCCAACATAGTGTTTCAAAAGGAGAATAATAATAAAATAATTTCCATCACAATGCTGAGCTGAAATTGATCAAATCTAAAGAGTTCAGAGTCACTGTTTCTGGTTCTGTTCTTCAGACTGTCTGCAGATTCAGACTAATGACAGGAAAGCTGGTTCTGAACATGTTGGACTGATTATTACTGGTTCTGGACCTGAGGGACTGTGGGCTGGGAAATAATACTTTAATATTCTGACACTAAAAGCCAAAACCCAGAGTTAAACAGTTCATCATGTAGGAACATTTCCGAATCTTTCCACTCTCACTGCATAAAAACCCATTAGTTCATGTGATATTTCCATCTCAGACTCCATTTACAGGAAAATATCACACTGTGGTTCAAATGACAGAGGAGCTATTCATGGAGCTGCAATGATTAGAACCTACAGACTCTGTCCTTCAGGCCTTTTATTATCTAGGCTGTAAACTCAGTTTCTCACTGAATATAAAACCTTTTATATCAGCAGGAATTTTATCTGTCAAACTTTGTTACTTTCTGTTCCTGTTCTGAGTTACTGGGAGTGATGGTTTCTAACTGACTTCAACCTTCACAAACATCTCCAGCTACAGACATGACTGAACCTGAAACTATTTGACCTCAGAGTCTTAGTCAGGGGTGTCACTAGGTTTACAAAGGACAAGGAGGGCTTAGCCCCAAGGAGATGCACAGGATACAGACGAACGTAGCAGGTAAGCACAAACTTACTCAACTGCTAACAAAAACTAAGAAGTTGTTTTTCCACTTTTCTGGACAAATTTTTTATTTTGTTTTATTTATTCATTTTTTTTTACCGTGTCCTGTCCAGCAGAATATCGCTCAGAACTGTTGTCTGAGTGCCAAGAAATGGCCCAATAGATTTACTTTCACAAGCAGAGCATCACAGCTAATGCTTTAAAGCTCTGCTTGATATTTATAAAAGAAACTTTATTATAAACTTCTGTGGGAATATTTCAATTATTACGGACACGGAGACTGAAATGAAAAGGAAAAAAGAAGCTCAAAAAAAAGAGAGAGAGATGGGGGAAAAAGGGGAGAAAAGGAGGAAAGAGTGGAGGAGAGAAAGAAGGATGAAGAGAATAAAAGATTACACCCTGCTTGCTTATACACCTGCGGCTGTTTTTATTTATATAACAAAATAGTACACGGTAATTCTGAATGTAAAATGTACTTAGTGAGAGGTGCAGCTCAAAATAGAACATCTGTGTATCTGTCAACACCTGAAGCTTAACACCTGTGACTATGAGTTCCTGAAGGTGAAACATTCTGCAGAAACTCAGCATTTCCTATTTTTTATATGGAAACTCGTCCACAGGAGCTGCAGGCTCACCCTGTCTCTACAGAGAAATGACAATCAGATGAATATATCAGTTTTATTGCATTTTATTCAACAAGAAACAATGTTGGAGTCCAGAAAAATGATTAAACTAAGTGATAACATCAGAGCAGACCACAGCGCCACCTTCAGACAGACTCTGTATTTAAAGTTGTTATCAGAGAGCAGAAAATGATCAGATGTTCAAACTGGGTTTCGGCTTCCAGAACCTCAAGTCAGTCTAAAGCTGTGAAACAGGAAGAAGCTGCTTCAGCTGTCATCCTTCAGGATTAATAATCTGATTCATCAGTTAAAGCATATAGACAACCTTTATTTCCACCTTTAAGGACATTCTGCTGTTATTAATCAGGAAGGAGGCGTAAATAAACCAGATTTACATGAAATATTTTAGATGCCAGAATTTAAATCACATCCTGAGTGACGTCTCTGAGTTTCTGAGTCTCAGCTGTGTCTCTGCTCCTGTTGGCTCTGCAGATGATTTGTCCCTGAAGGACGTCTGCTGTCCTCACTGCTGAGGAAACTGCAGCTGGAGAAGCTTCTGCAGAACAAAACACAGATTATACTGGACTTCATTAACATCACTGGAAGCAGTTTCACAACAATGAGGTTCAGATTACGGAGCAACGTGTTAACAGGAGTTGTTTGGAGCTCTTCATTTACAGACCAATCAGCTGGGCTGTATTAACCCACCACAGCTTTCAGCTCTAAACCCATCAGGAAGCAGACCTGAGGTGCAGCAGGTTGGTTCTGACCTGGTTCAAATCAAACTTTCCTGGAACGTCTGCTCTGTTCTCTACATTTACTCTTCATCATTTCAGACCTCAGACACATTCAGGTCATCAACCAGCTGCAGGTTTCCATCAGAAACAGGAAACACGATGACTACAGAACCACAGGCTGCAGAGAGAATCTCCAATATTCTCTATGTAGAGAATTTAACGTCTGCTGCATCTCATTGGCTGTTTTTCACCATCTGATACTTCCTGGTTTCTGCCTGGTAGGGGTTCTGCTCCAGCTTCTCCAACACCAGCTGAAATAAACCAACAGAACCTCCAGAACTGATCTGTTTGGTATCTGGACTTTCTTCTAACATGTTCATGCAACAAGATCTAAGAACCTGAACTGTTTTAAGGACACATTTAATATTTTTGCCAGGGTTATTTCATTCAGATTTGACAGTGTTAGTAAAATCCTGAAGTTTGTTTCTCACCTTCATGGTTCCTCTGAACAAACTGAAGAACCAGTAAAACCAGTAAGAGCAGCGAAACACCAACATTGAAGCATGTGAGACACATGATGGTGTGGAGAAGAGACTGAGAATCAGGAGGAGAGGTGGATGTAGGTGGAGGAGAGGTGGATGGAGGTGGAGGACAGGTGGATGCAGGAGGAGAAGAGGTGGATGCAGGTGGAGGAGAGGTGGATGGAGGTGGAGGAGTCATGGTGGGTTTCTCTGAAATGAACCAAAGATAATTATTTAGATCTTGTCTCGTAATGAAGGTTGAAGCAGTCAGAGAAGCTGCTGACCTGAGACAGAGATCCAGCTGGATGGAGACTCTCCATGACCACTGATGTTACACTTGTAGAGACCTTCATCAGAGCTGGTCACATGGTGGAGGGTCATGTGACCTGTAGGCTCAGTCCTGATGAGGGAGCCATCTTTAATGAAAGCAGCTGGGAGGTTGGAGGAAGTCTTTGTTTGACAGCTCAGAGTGACGTCATCTCCCTCCATCACAGGGAGGACAGGACTCTGCAGGATCTCTGATCCACCTCAACACAGCATTTCATCCATTTCCACACAGCTTCATCAACACTAACTCCTGTAATGGAAAATTCTTTTAAAGTGCTCTGATATTCCCTTCACCTCTCTCCTCTGACCTCTGTGTTTTATTAGTGTTCTGTTATTTAGAGCAGATGGACTCTAAATTCAAATGCTGGAGAGTTTTATGGTTAACACTTCCTGAAGTGTATATTTCAAGGGAAGGTAGATGGGTGCCCTCATAAATAACTTTGTTAACTCTGACCCGGGGAGGGTCTAGGGGCCATATTTCTAAAACTCTTTGCAGTTGAGATAACACTGTCATGTTCTGGTATAAATACTGTGTGTAAATGTTGATCGGGGCTCTGTTTCACTGACTAACCTCAGTGTCAGGGTCTTCAAACGCTGAATGCCTTTGAATAAAACTTATAAGACAAAGTCCGGATTTTCTCTTGTTATGAGTCAACTTCTACCCACTTTGATAAGAAAATTCCACAACAATTTTGGCGTCACGAACAGGATCTAACGTGCCAGAGGAGACCGCATGATGGGACACGGACGCCTGGCCAGCCTGGAGACGTTGTCCTCAGTCCACTTCCATTTTACGGAGGGGAGTCCTCATGTCCGCCTGCGGCTTCTGGCTGATTAGATCCGAACAATTTGTCTTCAAATATATCTGGGTGAGAAGTTGCTCTGTATGATATAATGTATATTATTATTTTTATTACACATTAACCATCATCTCCTAATTAATTAATTAGGTTCCAGAGTTGCGAGAGGGAGGACATCAGCTGAGGGCCCGGTTACCCTGCAAAAGGAATTGCAGGGAGGTTCTTATTGGTAACAATAAGATAAAGCAAAACACAGGGTTTTGCGGGTGGTTTTTAGCAATTTTCTACACCTCATAAAGGAGAAAAGCCAGTGGGCAGACGTGCCGCTGAACAGGTAAAAAAAATGGTTCCGGAACCTTGAGGCATCAGGGGTGTCTCCTTCTTCATACTCTGATTTATAAAATAATGAAAGGAAAAAGTGGGGATGCTTGTGTTAAATGTGCTTTAATTTGGAAGATAAGTTTGGTTTTTCACAGCGTGGAAGTTTGAGTGTGAATAAGTTAAATAGTTTAAAAAGTTTCAAGTAAAACAGTTGATGGAAAAATAAATAAAAAAAACATAAGAAGAATATTAAAAAGCACAGAGTGCATCAATTAAGGGGTTAAAGAGTTAAAACTTTCCTGAAGGAAGTTTTGTTTGTCTTAAATATTGCGATCAGTCGGAAAAGAAGGTAAAATTGAAAAGGGACATTAGAGATGCGAAAAGAAAGTTGTTTTAGAAAGGATTATAGTTCATGTTGTGGAAGGAAGTGACAGGCAGGTGGACAACTGACTGACTGACTGATAATATGTATTTGTACAAAATCTGAACCTATACTAAACTTTTCTTTTGCCTCTCTCACACACAAATACACACATATATGGGATTTAAGTTCAACATCTGCGTTTTTGAGTCTGGACCTTAGAAACCTGCCCTTCTCCATGGCTACTCCACCAGAGACGCTTCTCCAGCAAGGCCTGAAAGAGAGAGATCTGCTTTCCTGCATGTTGAAAATCGCAGTGTGACTTTCTACAAGGAAAAAAAAAAAAAACGAAACTCAGAAGAAGTCTGGACCCACTGAGATGGACAACGATCCATGCTGTTTGCAAGAGCCAGAAGAGTGATACACTGGATTTATATTGAAAGCACATCTTATGCGGGCAGAAGAGAAACCGGAGCAAAGTTTCTTCTTTCTCCCTCCTGGAGAAGTTAAAGTGGACAAAGAATGATTGAATGTCTCACCAACAGACCGGGGAAGGGCCTGGTTGATTTTTGGACTGATAGAGAACTGTGTGCCATGACAGTCTGACTCTGGAGCGATTTAGAAACTGATGGGGGTAACGTACAAACACACATTTGCATAAATCTTTTCCTATTTTCTGCAATGAAGAACGCTTATTAACCGCTGCTCATGTGACGCTGGCTTGACGTGGACAGATATAGCGGGTTAAAATATTATTTTAGGGTTAGAAAAGTATCTTTAAAAGGGTGATAACTTAACTCATTTGATACTTTCCAGTTAATTCTTTCAGAGAAACAAGTTCTCTTTCGTCGTGGAATATTTAGGGTCAATTATTATAGTTATTAAAAGTTATGAAAATGCAGAGGAAGTTACAACATCTCCAAAACTCAGCAGTAACCAAGTGTTTCTATGTTATTCTCAGGACAGATCTCATGATGGAGCATTTTTAAAACCCAGCGCATGCGTAAAACCTGATGGGTTTCTCCTTCAGATATTATTTTCTGTTGTCAGAGTTTGTATCCCATAAATCTAATGGGTAGAGACCTCATTAAAACAGGCTTAGTTCTACTGCAGATGGTCTTCATACAGTCTCTGACACAGTATTTACAGTTTGGTGCAGTTTTTGTCCGCAAGTGTTAACTGACGCTTGTGGAAAGTACAAATTCATTGTTTTTCACAGCAGCTGCTGGGAAGAGGTTATATTAGTGTTTTTTTCTTCCCTCTTCTGATTCATGGAGCGTGTTTATTTACACTGTACCTTATATCAAGTCCTGACAAAAACTATGAAAGGTTTGGTTCTGCAGGTTCTTTTTTCTCCCTTTGGAGAAGGAAAGAGAAACATAATCAGTTCTGTGTTGCATAGAAATATTAAAACACTTGTTGTTTTATAAGATATCAGCAGCTAAAACCTTTTAAAATTTTGAGAGTAATTGGTTTTGTTAAACACATTTTCCTTGGTAAAACAAACCTTTAAAATGAGAATGAAGAATGGGGTTATTTAGAAAGAATCTGATTGGACAGTGGTACCACACAAAAATTAAACTAATCTCATGTTTCCTAAAAGACTGCATGAAAAGGCCTTCAGAACCGTGGAGTTATTTTCCACCACAGTAACAAGTTTTTTTAAGCATGCTTTTTCTTAATTTTAAAACAGATCTGGTTTTTGTTCTTGGTTTTTTTAGCATAATGTTTGTCTGAAGCTTCTTATGAACTGTGTTAGAAGCAAATATGATCTGAGGTAAATTAGGAGCTGTGAACTAATAATTTTAAATCTGATTATTGTCCAAGCAGAAATAATATATTTAGCCAATCCTTCAATCTCTGCAGAAAGTTAACACCATTGTTCAATGCAGTAGTACTCAACTTGTGGTTCCTGGACTCCTGAAGCCCGTAAGCCATAGATTTTGGGTCCATAAAATTATAATACTTAATTAAAGGTAGACCGATTAACTATTAAAATAGATCTAAGCCAATGATGAGTTCCAGTCATTTGGTGACATTGAAATGCAATAATACTCAAAATTTCTACTCTGGGGACACAGATTGGGGTTGAAGAGTTTAGTTTTGGAACCAAGGTTATGATTTTTATAACAGAATCCAGACAAGTAAAATCCTTTATTTTAGGAAAAGAAAAGAAATAAAGGCCCTCTTAACAGTAAGAGGATGGTCGGCTCAAACTCAAGTCTCCTTGTTTGATTTCTTAGGGTTTAAAGATTAAAAGAATACATATGAGTACAAAGATACACAAGGTAATTTCAGATTATTAAGAGATAAAATATTGGAACATTTATCAGCATTTGGATTATTAAAGAGGGGTTCTAGTAATAAGTTTTCCCCAACTCTCAAAATTTAAATAGCCAAATTAAAGAAAATGATGTTTGTTCTTTTTTAAACACTATGTGGGAAAAAGTCCAGTTTGGAGACAAGCTTCTTATCTTAATTTCTGATTAAGTCAAACACTGCAGTTTTGTTTAGTTTGGGTATAACATAAAAATGTCAATGCTGACTTTTCTAATTTCACCTCGGGGATCAATAAAGTATCTTTGAATTTGAATTGAATTAAATAAAAAATACTTCTTTGCATTTAACTTGAAATTCTGCAATGCAGCTGCGATCAAATTGAGCAAAACAAAAAGAGAACTATAACAATAACTCTCAGGATTGTAGTTATTATTACAGAGTTACAGTACAAAGAATTAGCAAAAGGTTTCAGCATCAGTAAATTTGGATTCATATAAGAGAAAACTGTTGCTGTGCTTCTAAATAGTTTGTGCACTCATTTTTAAAAAACAGGATCCTGAAGATTGCCATAACAAAATTGATCAATTATAGTATTAAAATATATGGCTGAGAAAACATATTCTGAAAAGAGATTGTTAAAAATTTCTTTGAATTCTTGAAGCTTCAAATTTGGCCATTTGTTTGTCTTTGATGTTTTGTTTTTATTTTCTTGGAATTAATGTTTGTTTATATGTTGCATGACAATAATTCATGTTTAGAATAATGTTTCTAAATCCCAGATTGATTAAAACTTTGAGTTTTCAGGAGAGTTAAGAAGCAGCTTGTTTCTCAGGTAGGTTCATGTTAACAGTTTTGTAGTTTAAGTTACACTAATGTGGGATGGGATGAAGAAACTGTGGGTCCGCCCATAGGCTGTCAATCAGAGGTTAGTTCTGCCTGACTCCGCCCACCTACTAGGTTGGTTCATGTCTTTGTTGTCATGGTAACGCTCAGCACCTCCCTTCCTGAGTTTTAACACTGTTTAAGAGACAATAGAATCAAAATGCTTGTAGTGATTGTTGCCTTAAAAACATGTTTTTTTTTGTATACTAATTAAGGATGTAGCATGACTTTTAGATTTATGTGTTTTATTATTAAAAGGTTAATGAAATAGTTTAAACTAGTTTGAAGAATTAGTTTTGCATGCAGAATCATTGGTGATTTATTAGATTGAAAGTTTCCCTGGTGCCATTAAACTAGCTGACAGTTCAAGATATGCAAAAGTAAGGAATATATTTTTGATAAAGAATCAGAGTCATGCCTTTATACTTGGTGGGAATTATTTATTAGATTCAATTTGTAGGGTTTATTCATCTGAATTACATTGGATGTCCATTAATCTAATACTCATCTTTGTACAAGACAAATCAGGATGATATGTGACTAATTTCTAAGTGAGACATTGATGAACTGAATAACTAAAGTTTGTGTTTAGTTGTTAATGGAACTGAATTGCAGTTAAAAACATCTGGATTTTCTTTATGTTGCTTTCGTTAAATTCATAATGACACATAGTTATATCAGAATTCATTTCTTTGGTTCTATGTAATGTGATCTTGGTTACTAGAACATTTTTGTACAAACTTTTTGCTGGATTGTCGCATGGGTTGGACCCTGCGCCAGAAGAGGGGAATGTCAGAATAAAGCAACATGGGGTTCCAAAAGTTTTAGCACTCATGGGAAAAAGGGCAGCTCATACCTCCAGTGAGGACTTAGAGACAATGCGAGAGAGACGTTGTACTTTGTTTCTATAAATGGTGCATAGCTCCCTAAGACCACATTATGAAAACCTCTCTGAAATTATGGTGTTGATTCTTTTGTGAAATTTTATATCTCCACAGATTAGACCATTTTTGAAATTATTTTTGGGTTTTCTGAAACTATGAAATATTGACCTGTAATCAGACCTTCCTCAAACATCATGTCACATTTTTAATATTCAGAATATTTAGCTGATGGTCACTGCTAGTATATCAGGTGAAGTCAGAAGATCAATTCTTTTGATTTTGTTGGATGTTTTGATGAAGTTCATGTAGTTAAGCACTTAGGTTTGAGAATGGGACTTTGAATTGAAAATTAGCCAAGTGTTGTGAAGGCTCTACCTATTGTTCTCACTTATATAAGATTGAGACAAAGGACACAGGTAAATCTCAGTCCTTTTGAAGTGCTGTGTGGCAGGTCTCCTATTTTGGACATGGGGATATTGCCAAGATAATTTTCTTCCACATCTTTGTGTGAAGATAGGATGTTGTTTTACTGTCAAAACCTGTCCACTGTGTTTTCTCAAGTTTCACAGATGGTGAAGGCTGCATTACCAGAAACAGCCACTTCCACCCTCCAGTCCGTTATTCCTGGCGACTGGATTCTGGTCAGAGAATTTAGGAGAAAACACAGGAAGTCCAGGTGCTGGAATGGCCCATATCAGATCCTACTAGACACCCAGGAAAGCTGCAGGAAAGCTCCAGCTCCTCCAGCTTCATCTGGCTTCCAGGACACAAGTCAGCTTCCAACTGGATCATCCACGGCCTGAAAGGTGTGAGGACAGCGGACCACCACAAGACAAAGAACTGTAAGCTGATCACTGGCGAGTGATTGAAGAGGTGGTTGAAGAACACTGTTCTTACAAGGGCACAATAATCCCTTGGGCAGTGCAACGTTATTTCAGAATCTACTTAAGGCCATCGCATTGCCTGAAAGTTAGAAATCATAAGGTCATTTACCTCACTGCACACACACCACAGTGAGAGATTCTTTCCTCCCACTTTGACAGCGAGACTGACTCTGAGGAGGAAATCTCGGATGCTTTTATCTAACTTTTATGTTTATTGCTTGATATTTATCATTATGGTATTATTACAAATTTGAATGTGTTCATTTCCACCGTTGTTTAGTTGGACTATGGAAGCCTAACTTCCAGCAGGTTAGAGTTCCTGTTTCTAAACATATTTCTAGAGGAGCTTCCTACGACCGCCCACCTGTACCAGACTGGTAATAGGGCAGCTTGAAGCCACTCAGGAGAGTCAGCAGGATTCTTTGTTTTTTAAGTTGTTTATCATTTGTTTTCTTTGAGAAAAAAAAACTGTTTGCTTTCAGTACCAGAAGAAAGGACATTCCACTTCAAGGTCACGATGCAGTTAAATGGAAGATAGTCTGTTCTGATGCTAATAATTGGTATTGCAAATATTTTTATAACTTGTGTTCATTTTGGAAAAGGTACAGCAAAGATAATGTGTGGTTAATCTGACTAATAATATTCATCAGCAGATTTGAAGAGAGATTCATCACTTTTCTGACTACTATGATCATACTGATAATGTTTGGTGGCAACTGATGCATCAAACCGTGAGGAAGATAAGAAATGATTGTTGTTATGTTTGTTGTTTGATTTCACATGTTATTAATGATCAACCATTTTTGGTACCAGTTCCTATTGATACTACTTATGCTCTAATTACTTTCTTTCCAGATAACCGGTTGGTGGAGGTCGTTTTTCCTTGGGTGATGGTTTTGTAGAATTTTCTTTTAGTTATGTGATTATCTTGTAATCAGAAGAAAGGAGTGTAATGGAAAATTATTTTAAAGTGCTCTGATATTCCCTTCACCTCTCTCCTCTGACCTCTGTGTTTTATTAGTGTTCTGTTATTTAGAGCAGATGAACTCTAAATTCAAATGCTGGAGAGTTTTATGGTTAACACTTCCTGAAGTGTATATTTCAAGGGAAGGTAGATGGGTGCCCTCATAAATAACTTTGTTAACTCTGACCCGGGGAGGGTCTAGGGGCCATATTTCTAAAACTCTTTGAAGTTGAGATAAAACTGTCATGTTCTGGTATAAATACTGTGTGTAAATGTTGATCAGGACTCTGTTTCACTGACTAACCTCAGTGTCAGGGTCTTCAAACGCTGAATGACTTTGAATAAGACTTATAAGACAAAGTCCGGATTTTCTCTTGTTATGAGTCAACTTCTACCCACTTTGATAAGAAAATTCCACAACACTCCACAGTCTGATCTTACCAGAGACAGTGAGCTGGATGCTGCTGCTGGCTGCTCCCTCTCTGGACTCACACCAGTACACTCCAGTATCAAACAGGAACATTCAGGCTGATGCTGCAGGAGGAACCAGCTGGTTCTCCCCATCCATCTCCACACTGAGTTCTGGTTCCTCTGGTTGTGTTTCTCCTCACAGTCCATCCAGTAGAGATGTTGTCCTCCTCACAGCTCAGAGACACAGAGTCTCTCATGAAGAACTGGGATCTGCTGAGACTCACAGTCAGACCAGCTGGGAGGACTGGAATAAAAAACTGCTGCTTGGTTTTATTCTCATCAAAGCTCCAAAGTCCTGCAGTAAAACCTGAACCTGAAACACATCCTGCTTGTTTCTCATAGCTGCTTCTAACAGTAATATTCTAACATCACATAGATGAACATCTGGTTACTGAAAGCCTTAAACTACAGCTGAAAATACGATGGAGGACATCAGAGTTTATTAAACTGGAACCATGATCAGTGGAAAACAAAGTAAATAAATGAAGTGGATAAAGTTTCATCTCAGTAAATAATCTGATTCCTTCATCCTGATGTTTTCAACTCCTTGTTGGAACGAAGCTTTTTACTCTCATGATCTAACTAAGAAAATCAAGATGGCTGAATATCTCTGCTTGGGAAGAATATTAACAAGATTAATATTCAATAATTTTACTCTTACTGTTTGTAAAATGAGCTTTCTAGGATCTGAGATTTCTTAAAGTGTCTCTTATTAACATGTTAAATGATCTCATTGATTCTGTCAGATAATCCAGAACATTTTGAGTAAAACAGGAAGTTATCAAACTTTGGTTTGCTGAGCAGCACAACTCCGAGGTCAAAACTGCAGAGAAGAAAAATGATCCATTCTTGACAGAAATACAGTTTCAGAGCTCAGCTCAACAACATAAACTAACATATATAACTTATTAAAAACCAAATCAGAGAATCTGAGCATACAGAGCAGAAGACTAACAGATGTTTGCTTCATCGTGTCTCAGAGATCGGACTGGTTTCTGCCAGAACCAGAGTGAAACCCGCCCTCTTCCTCTGAGACTGTGAAGCTGGGTTCCTCTGCCTTTAGTGGTGAAGGTGTGAAAAGTTGTTTCCATGATGTGAAGAAATAACTTTTAACACATACTAAACACACTGCAGAGCAGATGGGTAAAAGGTCAAATGTCAAAGTTCATCTACCAATGAGAAGCTGAAGGTTACTCCTTATATGTAAGATATGCATTAAAACATAACCAGATATAATAAACTAAAATAACAGTCTGATGTTTAGCTGTTAAACACACCTTCATTCTTCAGCTTAGTGTCCTTCCTTCATGTCTTCTTTTGGTGGCCACCAGAGGGCGCTGTTTGCCCAGCAGCAGCTCAGATGATGCATGAAACTGCTGAGTCAGTCACTTTGGATAGCATTAATTGACCTATAGATTAAAGTAAAAATCCTTGGTATGAAATCAAGGTTCTTCACATTATAACTTTGACTAGGACATGTCATTTAAATCCCATATTAAATAGGTTTCTAGGATTTCCTTCTTTCATCTCCAGAACATTGCCAAAATTAGAAATATCCTGTCCAGGAGTGACGCTGAAAAACTAGTCCATGCATTTGTTACTGGAGCAGCTCCAATAATTAGAAACATGGTAGCTATGACCTTATGAATTAATCAGAGAGAAACCTGTTATCAATATGTTACAGAATGATGAGAGAAACCAAAAAGCACCATGATGACACTGATTAGTGATTCATAAACGGGAGAGTCACATCACAGCCTGACTAGACTCCTCTCTAAGCAGAAACAGTTTCTACTGTTTATACCAAAAACATGCTGCTGACCACAGATAAAAGGAACAAAGCTGGGAACCACAGAACCGCAGCTGCAGAACCCGAGCAGAAAGATGAACGCAGTAGTTTAGCAGTTGTGTCTCGTATTCAGGGATGTTGTCATTATTAAGTTTAATGCAGCAGGAACTGATTTGATGACTGAAAGACAAGGCAGCAGCAGTTTAATAAAAGGCTATAGTTGATTTCCCCCTCTGGGTCATTCTGTACTTTAAGTTATTAGAAATGATGTCTGCCTCTCAATGATCTGCTGAGGTTTCATCTCAATACTGCTGATAAACTGTGTTGGAAAATGGTTAATTTCTCAAAGCTTTGGATGCTCGTCACCTTCTGCTGATCAAACGTTTTAGCCATTCACAAATGGATCTTGTGTCCTCTTTTATATTTGGCCTTGTTGTTTCTGAGGAGCTGAATCAACACAGCGATATATTTATTTCTAATGAATGTAGATATATTTGAAGGAAGCATGTTGTACGTCTGAAGAAAGAGAGACAGACTGAAGGCGATGTGAGGAAACTGTGGCAGTTGTTGAAGCACCCCCCCAAGGGGTCTTCTTGCGTGTTCGTTTATTCACCGTAAGCTGAAAGAATTCACAAGACATTAGAATAAATCACACGGAGACAGCTGTATGTTATTCAGATACCTGGACCAGGGGAAGCTCTCTGTCATGTGATCTGACCACACACTGAGACGACTTCAGAGCTTCTCACTGGGGGCCATTGCTTTTATTGAAACACATGAAAATAGGCAGCGCCCTGTTTTACAGTTTTTTCATACATATGATTTCATACAGACTCTTCCGGCTTACCATAGAGAATTTAAGTACACCCTTTCCTCAAACTTTTTGACAGGTGGGTGGGACTTCCGGTGAGGGCGGGATTTCCGGTTGGCGCCATATGGGCGCCATGTGGTTGCCATGTGGGCAGGAGGTCACGTGGTCAAGCAGGTGGTGTGTCCAAGGGGGCGTAACAGTGGATGCTGATTGGTTGTCGTCATTAGGGGCAATACCTTAAATGAGTCAATTAAAACACAGGGGTGTGTTTGTTATAAATAGAACAAGACAAATATGGTATTATCGGAAACTGTTTGGCATCAGCACCAATTAAAAATAGAGGGGGTGTGTTTGTAAGCATCGTTAAACCTTGAATAACCCAATGAAAACAATAGGGCGTGCCTTAGTGTTTACTTTAAATACAGAGATAAAACTCTGCACTTTACATGCAGCATTCGTTGGAAAAAATGAACACCCGTTCAACAATGGCTAGAGTTAAGAGAGTTTATCGTCAAGCGGAGGAGAAACGCAACGCGTGCCAAGATGATGATGATGAACAAGCAACTGCATCATATACTTCCTCAACGGAGATACCTATCGGAATTCCCGTCGTGACATACTCTACCGATGATGAGGATCCTACATCAACTTCAACAACCATGGTTGAAAATCAGACCTCTTGTCGGCCAAGAGGTATGTCAGTTCTGTGCGAAACCCCAGTGACCGTCTACCAGTATTCATCCCATGAATTGAATGCTCCTAAGAAATCAACATACTACATCTGTAGGGTACAAAGACCCCCGTTCAACACTCTGCAGGAAGAATGGTCTTTGGAGCCATATGGCCTGGTTGGCAGCTGGGGTTATATTTTCGTGTATGAAATAGGAGAGCTTTGCCTGTATCAATTGGATCAAGATGAGGTATTTAATGGATCACTGGCTCTGTGTACTCTCACCCACAGCGACTGGGCTGTGTTAAAGCTTGCAATCCCGCACCTTAATGATAGCCCTGAAACAGTCTCAATGCAGGAGAGGGAGGAAGAAAAAGAAGAAGAAAATGAACTGTCTCCTCAACTTGGAAAACAGGCGAGAATGTTTCATATACCATCCGATGTTGAAATAGCTGAGAGGGAACCTCTCTTTAGCGCAGTGTGGGGGTCAAAAACCACAGCATATGGCCGCTGGTCTTTTCGGGCAAGCAGACGCAGGAACAACCGGACGATTCCCTCAGATCTGTTTGTGTTGGAGGCTTTCAATCAGGACTGCGGCGTATTCAAGACAATGCTGGCTCTGCCGTTTGAAGCTTGGGCAGAGAAGATGAGTGAAATTGGACATCGTCTTTCCGACCTTTTCCAAAAGTCACGAAGTTGGATCGATGTCATGTCAGTGAAAAAAACGCTGACATTTCCTGTTTTACGTTTAGAACGAACCCTCTTCTGAGGACACGCCCCTTCCTATGATATATATACGGGGGGGATAACTGCAAGCTCACAGACACTGAGAATCGTATCATGAGAATGAGTGGACCGACACCATACAGGGATCTCTACAACCACCGAGCAGAGATCCACTTCTCTCCTGAGCACGATGAAAGCTTCAACATTGGACCATATCATCCGCCTTCCCCTGACCTCTTCTCACCATCCACCTCAACATCCTCATTCTCAGAAAACCACTACAGTCCTGCATCACCTACAGGATACAACATGAAATATCTACCGCTTTCTCCAGACCTCTGCTCACCATCACCGCTATTCATGGCTGAGTCTGTAGACGCGAATGTCCTGCCTGAAGACATGAAGGTGGTCGTGGAGGAGGAGGTAGCCACCGGCTACTCACTCTCTACCGAAGCCCCTACAAAAACCCTGGAACCGATGGAGGACCCTCAGCCTTCAGCAGAGGATGAGAGTAACCAGGAGGACGAAATTGACGGTTGGTTCTCAACCACCCTCATCAATACGGTGAAAACAGCGATACTTCATTTATTCAACATAACCTCTTTGAACTATCTCAGAGAAACCTGCTATGGATGTATAACGAACCACCCAAGCCAGCGTCAA